>NC_054881.1:1990382-2147882 GCF_018320785.1 Cheilinus undulatus
CTGATATTCATGCCATATTAACTGTAGACGTTTGTCAACAAGGCTGACGTGGAGTGACTGATGTTAAACTGATGCATCCATGCATGCCCATTTCACTCTCCAGGCACACTGAACTAAAGACTTATTACCAGGACATAATGTGCACAAATGTCCAGATGCTTAAAGTAGAAGAAACTGGGACAGCTTTTATGGAAAAGAATACAACAGTTCTAATAAGAGACAAGAAAAAATGTCTAAAAGGTGGCAAAAATCGATACAAATGGTCAAAAAAGGAATAAATTGGTTAAGAGTGGCAAGATACAATAAAATAATGTTTAATAAATGGCATTAATGGGTTAAAAGTGAAAAAAAACAACTAAAATAAGTCAGCAAAAAGTGGCAGGAATTGGTTAAAAGTGGCAAAAAGTGGCATACATGAATTTAAAATGGCAAAAAGGGTAAAAGTAGCACTAATAGACACAGATACTCAAAAAAGTCATGGGTGAAAAGGGTCAAAAAAGTGGCAAAAATAGGTGAGAAAAGTCAAAGAAGTAGTATAAATTGATTTAAAATGTGCATAAAGAGGCAAAAAAGTGGCAAAAAAAAGTGGCAAAAACTGGGTAAGGTGGCAGAAAGAAGTGGTATAAAGGGACAGGAAGTGGCATAAACCAATCTAGAAGGTGGCAAGTATGGTTTTAAATGGTCTAAAATTTTGAAAAAACATGAATGAAGAAGCAAAAGTTAACATAAAATAGTATTTAATAATTAAAAGTTGCAAAAGTGGCAAAAAAATTAGCAGAAATGGTCAAAAGTGGCAAAAAAACTGGATAAAATAGTAGAAAGAATTTGTTAAATGGGGCAGGAAGTGGCAAAAACCAATCCCAAAAGTGGCATTAATTAATTTAAAATGGCAAAAAGCGTAAAAGTGGCATTAGTAGGGTTAAAAAACTAAAAAAAATGCATGGGTGAATTAAAAGTTGCATGTAGTAGCAAAAAAAAATTACAGAAGTAGATAAAAAAATGTCAAAAACTGTGTAAGGCGGTAGAAAGAAGTGGGATAAAGAGACATGAAGTGGTGCAAACCTTTAAAAAAGTGACAACCAAGGCTATAAATAGTTTTAAATTATAAAAAACATGCAGAAAGAGGCAGAAAGTTGGTGAAAAGTGGCATTTAATTATCAAAAGTAGCAAAAAGTGGCAAAAATGAACTGCAAAAATGGTCAAAAAGTGGCAAAAACTGATGAAATAGTAGAAAGAATTTGTGAAAAGGGGCAGGAAGTGGCAAAAAAAAAACAATCCAAAAAGTGGCAAGTATGGTTTTAAACTGGCCAAAAATTATGAAAAATGATCATTTAAAGGCAAAAAATGGGTGGAGAGTTGCAAAATGGACTAGAATGGGCAAAAGCAGTAAAAAAAAGGTGGCAAAAATAGGCAAAAATTGCAAACATATGTTTCAGAAATGGGCACAAAGTGGCATACAATAATGAAAGAAAAGTGGAAAAAAATGCAAACATGAGTAAAACAAAAAGTAGCAAAAATTGGTTAAAAGTGGCAACAATAAGTGGCTATAAAGATGGAAAAAAAATGGTGAAACGGGTCAAGAACTGGCACCAATAAACAGTTTCAGCATCAGAGCCCAATAATAGATAAAAATTTCAGCACCAAAATGAGGGAGCTGTTAGCCTGTATGCTAGCACCACTGCTACTGATAAATATCAATGAATCATCATCATTAATAACTCTCTGAGTTTATAAGGAGCCCAAGCAGTTCTGTTTTCTTTTCTCTGTCATAAAACTAGAGTAAACCTTCCTTCAAAGCTATGAGGCTGGAAATATGTCTCCTACCAATCATAGTTAAAATCCAGTGGGTTTGGATCCTGCCGACAACGCCAGCCTGATCTGAAATTACTTGGACGCTGAGTCAGTGAGGCCTACAGATCTTTACATGTTCTGGGTTCTTTTGGGACATCCTGGATGAGTCTTCCACGCGCTCTTGGAGACATTTTGGTAGACTGGCCAGTTCTGGGAAGATTCACCACTGTTGACAGTTTTCCCCATTTGTGGATAATGGCTCTCAGCGTGGTTGACTGGGGTCCCAAAGCCTATATACGTTTGTATATGACAATAACTCTTCATTTTGTTGACTGTCCTGTGTTGACAACTTCCGGAAAAGTGGATGGAGCTGGTGAGGAGCGAGGGTATTGCCTACTATTTGGCCAAATAGTAGGGTTGTTGTTGAACACTGAGCGAGTTTTTCCATCCATCCTTCCTCTGGTAACGTGTCAAACATGATGCAGGCAGGCGTGCACACTAACACAAGGTTAAAGGGCCAGTGTATCTCCAGTGTGACTGAATGGCGTGGACCAGAATATCTCAGTGTTTTCCCTTTCATCACTCTAATAACAGCTTTGGAGCTTACGTCTCACAAAAAGGTCTTTTTTGATGTCTGTTCTGCTCAGAGACGATTAAGTTGACCCTCTGACTCCGTCATTGATTTTCAAATGTAGCACCAAGATTCGGCTCAATAACAACATCTTTATTAATGGCTGTTTGTGAAGCTCTGGCTTAGCCCCGGTAATCAAACGAGGCACAAACGGTGAACAGGAGAGGATAAATTACATCGTTTCATCTCAATGATAATGAAGCAGAAAGATTTAAAGCAGGCCACTCTGCAAACAAATGCTGACAAAAGAAGAAAAAGATGCTCTTTACATGAAGCCGTCCTTTAATTGGCACCAAAAGAGTCACTTCATATAATAAAACACAATGTTTTTCTTTTATTTCCTGTTCAAAAAGTGTGCTGTTTAAGGATAAATGCGTTAAATTCTGTTTCTTTTTTCCAGATTCTTCTTTGACGAAGGTGAGCCCCTGCTCCGAGGCAGGGAAACCCTGTAACCCCTGCCTGGATGCAGCAAAGGCGTGCAACCTCAACGAGACGTGTAAACGTCTGCGCTCTGCCTACAACTCCATCTGCAGCAAGGCCACGCCCCCTCAGCCCTCCGTGGCCAATCAGGAGCCGTGCAGCAGGAAACGATGTCAGAAGGTGGGTGTGGAAAAACGGTTAAAGTTGTGTAAATCAGAGCTGATGGTAACGCGGGGTTTTCGCCGCCTCTCTCCAGGCCCTGCGTCAGTTCTTCGAGCGGGTCTCATGGGAGCTCAGCTACCCCCTTCTCTTCTGCTCGTGCCCGGACCAGGCGTGCGCAGAACGCCGCCGCCGCACCATCGTCCCGTCCTGCTCGCACCAGGAGAGGCACAAGTCCTCCTGCCTGGAGCTACGACGGATCTGTCGCTCAGACGCTCTCTGCAGGTGAGTCGCGGCCTTCGGGAACAGATCACACATCTCATTTTTCCTCTGATTCAGCCACAGCTCTAAAAATTCTTCTGAGCGAGATTCACTGATTAAACTGGAGCTGGAGGAGGAAATAATCAGGGAAATCAGCTGCTGGAGTGTTTAATTGGGCAGAAATCTCACACATTGGTGGGTCAGAATTGCCGGTTTGATTGATAACGACCGGATTTAAAGGTTAGAGAAGGCTGAAGTGGAGGAAGTGGATGTGTCACGTCCTCGTCTTCATCCTGGTGTGACTGCAGTTTAGAGCCCTAGAGTAAGAAATAGGACATGATTGGCTGATGTTTCACTAAGATTATAACATATGAACAGAGGTGGAAGCATGAAGGAAAAGGATTCTTTCTGGAACAGCTGCTGGTAAATTTGTTCCTTTAAGTCAAAGTATGACCAATGATAAATGGGTACAAGAAGACGAGGTTTTACAGATGTAATAGGATATCATACAGTCACATGCACTAATAAAAAATCACAGAGACTGTGATGTGATCCCTCACAGAGCAGTGTAATGTGATTTGATACGATGCAGTGAGGTGAGATGTAATGCAATTTGATGCAATACTATCCAATAAGATCCAGTAATAAACAAGATATGAGACAAAACAGGGTGAAACCATATGATCAAGATCATACAAGATTAGATACATGCAACAAGATGTTAGTAGGAAAGATTAGATGAGAAGAGGATGTGATGCAGAAATCTGCTAAAGTATGACAGGATGTAATCCAATTCCATACAAGACACCACAGTTCTATCTGATACTGGACAGTATGATGCAACATGATGGGACGTTATGCAACACTGTACTCTCAGATATGATCATTTACAATAAAATGCAATGAGATATGAAACAAAGCCTTACAGTGTGATATGATACAATCATGTTGTATATGATGCAATACAATGTGATGCAGTAGGATACAATGTGACGCGATGTAATCAGGTAACATGCAACATGATACAATATGATAAAATATAACACAGTGTGACAATACAGTACAATCTGATGTGATGCAGTATGCTGAGATGTGATGCAATGTGATACATTACAATAGATAAGTTGCAACATGATATGATACAGTGATGTGGCATGGTAAGATGCAACACAATTTGATGCAATGCATTATTCAAGAGATATGATACTATTTAATTTATATATGATGCAAAATAAGATACAATGCAAGACAATGTGATATGATACACAATGATGATAAGATGCAATGTAACAATCAATGCAATGCAATACTACATGGTCTGGTGTGATGTGCTGATGGGGTGCAGTATGCTGAGATGTGATACAATGTGATGTAGTGTGGCATGATACGGTGCAACACGGTTTGACGTGATTCAATACTACATGGTCTGGTGTGATGTGCTGATGGGAGGCAATATAGAAGGTTACAATGCAGCACAATATGATGAAATGAGATGCTATGACATGTCATTCAGTGCAATGCAAATCAATGCAATGTGATGCAATACAGTAGGATGCAATGCAATTTGATATGATGCAACATGATGCAATATGATGTGGAAGGATACAATATGATGTGATGTGACACGGTAAGGTGCAAAACAATTTGATGCAATGCAGTTTATATTGCAACATGACGTGATATGATACTATACAAACTTATTAGCTTGCAAAGCAGATGGACACGCCCGTTTCCTTGTTTCTCACTGGTGAATCCATCTTGCAGAGCTCTCATCTGAACCGTTTGGGCCCGGTTAGATAGTGACAGGACCAATCAGCTAGGAGGGGCAGTACTTTCAGGCGCAGCAGAGTCATGATGTAAACAAACAGCAGCAAGAGCTGGTGCAGTTATGGAGGAAGAGATTAGCGTGGATGCTGCTAAAGTGCCAGTTTTATCAGAACTTGACATTTCTTCGTAAAAAAGAAGACCAAAGAACAGCAGTGAGTTTTTTTCTTTTCAAAAACGACAAAAGTCGGGTACTTACATGTCTGTAGTCGCCATGTTTCGCGTTATTCCTCAGTAGCTGCGCACACGCAGCTTGATAACGGCTACGTCACGTGTTTTGTTGCTCTGATTGGTCCGTAGAGATGTGACAGAACGTTCATCCAATCACACTCTGAGTTTTTTTCAAAGCCTCTGCCTTTTCTCAAACGTTTCCTGTTGAAGCTTTCCCAGATGGATGAGTGAAACAAATCCATCTGGCGTGTCAGGTTACTAATTTATATGATATGACGCAAAATAAGATACAATGCAACACAATGTGATATGATAAACAATGATTGTAGGATGCAATGCAACAATCGATGCAATGCAGTACTACATGGTCTGGTGTGATGTACAGATGGGTTACAGTACAGCAGGTTACAACGCAACACAATATTATGCCATGAGATGTGATGGAATGTCGTTCAATGCGATGCGAATCAGTGCAGTAGGATACGATGCAATCTAATGTGATACAACGTGATGTAGTCTGATGTAAAACAATGTGAGCTGATGAAATGCCAAAATGATTCGATAGGGTGCAACACAATTTGATGCAATGCTGCACAATATGATACGATATGAAAGGATGCAACAATGCAATGCAACACTACATGATCTAATGCGATTTAATGATGCGAATCGATGCGATGCAGTATGTGAAGTGATCTGATTCAGTTAGATATGATGCAGTGAGGTGTGATACTCTCCAATATGAGAAGACACAAAAAATATGAAAAGATCTAATTATGATACGATATGATTCAGTTGGAAACGATGCCAAAAGATGCAGGAAAGCTGAGAGGAAGCTGCGGTGCAGTGTCAGGCCAGCTGTTAAATGATAGAATGCAATACAAGAAGGTTATATACAAAGCAAAACGATGCTATCAGGTAAGATAAGGTGAGATGATATGAAAGAGACCATCTGTTATGCAATGCAATATGATATAACAGGATGTATGCTGATGATTCTTTACTAGAACCACTTCTGATTATTTAACTATATAAAATTGCAAATTGCAAAAATATCTGTTTTTGGGTGGTTTGTTGATGGAAATGGATGTGCCTTTTGTACATTTTTCTTATTTTTAACTGAGGTTCTTCCCCAGTGTTGCTTTATCTAGAACAGTCGGCACATTCATTGATCGTTTTTAGTTCCTGACCTTCTTTTGGGTGGTGAATAGATTGTTGAGAACTGTAGAAGATGACAGATCCACTAAAAAGATTTCAAATGTGAATAAACTTGAAGACCCAGTGTTATCAGGTCCAGCATCCTCTCCTTCTCTGAGTTTGTGTTCCAAGTTGGGTCGTCTCTATTGGCCGATTCTGCTCCCCAGCAGCTTCAAGGTCGGGGTAGAGGTCACAGAGCTGCTCCGTCTCTTTGTTCGACATGAGCGTATTCAACAAATAAGGAGGTAAATGTGAATAATATTTGTGTTTTCATCCTCAGTAATTCCTGTGAGTGTCTTCCACCTTGAGACTAAACAAGAGCGTGTTTGTGTTTGTCGGCAGAGCAGCTCGGGAGATTGTGTTTAATCAATTTCCTTGAATGGTCGGCCTTCATCAGCGTCAGAGAGAGCCTGACGACATGTTTGTGCTCTTTGTCTCTGTCATTGTGTGCAGAAAGTGTGTTTGTTCTGCTGCTTTAAATCTCTGCAGAGACTCTTATTTCAGACTAAAATGGAGACATGCTTTTATTTCATTTATGTCAATAGTCATTTTTAGTAAATAAAACATGAAGTTGAGCTTGTATAGAGCTGCAGACCACGCTGACCCATTCACTCAGTAATGGCAGAGGCTGCTTTGTAAGCGTCCATCAGTGTTGAAATCGTCCAGAACTTGACTATTAATTTAGACAGTCATAGACTCACATCACTCTTAAAACTCTTAAGACAGCACGGACACAGCAGTGGGTTTGATTCGAGGTCCGATGTCTTGCCCAAGGAGACTTAGATGTGACTCCAGGAGCTGAGCTACCTGGCCCTATGTGAAAAAGTAACCCCCCTTGTTAAATCATGAATCAACTGTGATAGAACCAAGCATATAGGGTGAGTGCCGCCATAGATTTGAGATCAGCTGATCCTACCCAAGCTCATCAGTGGATTCGCTTAAAGCGCGCTATTGGCTAATCACATTCATGCTACTTCCTCTGCAAGCTGCCTTCTGAAACACTCCTCCACCCCAGCTCCTCCTCTATGCTATATCTGACTTGTGACATTCTATGGTCATCCTTTCCACAGGCTGCTTATAGGCACAGGAAAGACTGGAACATGTGCCATTCCTACTTGATGCTTTCCACATAGGCTTGTGGAAGGGCTGAAATAGTGGCAGCCTTCCCTGACAGAGACGTTGTCTGGATGGGAGCATACGTGTCTCTAAAAGCTCTCTCTACTCTCAGCATTGATAGTTCCTTTCAGATGTTAGAGCTGCCCACGCCACAGGCACTAATGCAACCCCATACCATCAGAGATGCAGGCTTGAGACCTGAGCCAGGAGAACAAGCTGGATGCTCCCTCTCCTCTTTAGTCCACAGGACACGGCGTCTGTGGTTTCCTCTGACCACAGAACAGTTTTCCATGTTTCCTCAGTCCATGTTAAATGAGCTTTGGTCCAGAGAAGACGGACCACTGTGTTTCTGGATCCTGTTCACATATGGCTTCTTCTCTCCATGATCCAGCTTTAACTGTCATTGGTGGATGGCATGGCCAACTGTGTTGGCAGACGGTGATTTCTGGAATGTTCCTGAGCCCATGCAGTGATTTCACTACAGAATCATGCCTGTTTTTACCAACAAATATGGGTTTTAGTCAGTGTTAATTTTAGGCTTTTAGTTTTAGTCTAGTTTTACTCCAGTAAAAGTCTTCACATTTTAGTCTTTACTTTTAGTCCAAGCATTTATTCTCTTGCCTAAATCTGGTACCAAATCATGGTAGTGTGTTCTCTGCTAAACCTGGAGTCCCTGCTTTCTACAGCTGAGAGGCAGAATAGATACAGATGTACTGTTTTTGACAGATTTACCCACAGTGGAGAAATATCACAGATTTTGAATGTCTGATGAAAACTACATTACATTTTAGTCTAGTTTTAGTCATCTTGACGAAAACTAAACTTAGTTTTTGTTAGTTTTAGTCATCACAGATCTATTTTTGTTAGTCTTAATACAGTTTTAGTCATGGAATAAAAGGCTATTGATGAATAGTTTTAGTCATAGTTTTAGTCGACTAAATGAACACTGGTTTTGGTTTAGCCCTAGCTCTATGTGCAGAAACAGCAAAGAGGAACACAGCAGAAGCAGGAAAACAGGAAGTGATGCCGTACATTTATGGCGCTATCACATTAGGCCCAGTTGTTTCGAACCGCAGCATGGCGTGATTACCCCCCCGGCTGGCTTTCACACTAGCAACATTGATCCATGCCCGGGCCCACTTGCGCATTTACTCAGTCTGAAACAGCAGGTGGCGTATGCATGTAGCTGGTTTACAACCCCGCAAAGGAGGAAAAAGAAGAAGAAGCTACTATGGCAACTACTGGGGTCATGACCTGGGCGAAGATTATTTTTGTTTTGCCCTGGCAAAAAGTCCATCCTGCAGCCATGGATGATTAAAATCACTTTATAAGATGCCAGCAACTTTGCTGACTGACTCCAACTTGTGTTGATCTGTAAGGTGAGTCACAACAGACCGTTTATTGACTGGATTCTGATGATTTCCGCCCTTTATTGAGGAAAAATGTGAACAAACTGCCACGCTGTGGAAAGAAGTTTAGTTTTTATGATGATGTCATAAAGCTGATAAGGCGCTCTGTCCCGTATCCGAGCATGGTTGCATTTACATGTCAACCTAACCAACCAGAGTCAACTTGAATCGCGCCGAGACCACCTCCCCAAGTGGGCCCAGGCGCGATTCATTTGCATTCACGCTACCAAAACGAACTGGATTTTGGGTTCAAGTGCACTCAGATCCAAGACCGGGTCCCTTGTGTGAAAACCACCTTACTGTGTCAGAGACACCCAGGCTTAAGTGCTGATTGGCTGGTACTGAAGTGACACTTAGCCAATCAGATCGTGTTTCATACAGAATGTTTGCTGAGACTGGGGAGAGTGAAAATAAGCCAGAGGGGAACTTTGAAATGGAAACAAAGTGCTGCATGTACTTTTCCAGCCTCCTGTTGCCCCGTCCCTACTTTTTTGAGATGCATTGCAGCCATCAAGTTCAAGTTCAGCAAAAAATTTTCAAGAAATGGTAAAATGGGGCTGAACGGCAGTGCAGGGGTTAGCGCTGTTGCCTCACAGCAAGAAGGTCCCTGGTTGTCTGTCTCTGTATGTCAGCCCTGTGATTGACCAGCCAGTCCGGGGTGTATCCTGCCTCTCACCCAGTGACAGCTGGGATAGACTCCAGCCCCCCTCACGACCCCCAACAGGATAAGCGGAATAGAAAACGGATGGATGAATGAACAGAAATGGTAAAATATCTCAGTTAGCTTCTATTGTGAATGAAATATGAGATTTGACAATCATTTACTTCGATTTCATGTTTAACAGCGCCCCAGCTTTTTTGGAATTAGGGATGTAGTATTCAAATTAAAATACCATGAATGGCTGCTGCACTAAAGTTCTACACAACATCATGTCTTCTTGAGATGCAAGCATGCATGGAGGTTTGGGTTAGGCTTAGGGGGTTAGGTTAGGGGGTTAGGTCAGGGGGGTGGAGGTTTGGGTTAGGGGTTTATGTTAGGGGGATGGAGGTTTGGGTTAGGGTTAGGGGGATGGAGTATTGGTTTAGGGGGTTAGATTAGGGGGATAGAGGTTTGGGTTAGGGTTGGGGGATGGAGGTTGGGGTTAGGGTTAGGGTTAGGGGGATGGAGGTTTGGGTTAGGGTTAGGGGGATGGAGGTTTGGGTTAGGGTTAGCGGGTTAGATTAGGGGGATGGAGGTTTGGGTTAGGGTTAGCGGGTTAGATTAGGGGGATGGAGGTTTGGGTTAGGGTTAGGGGGTTCGGGTTATGGGTGGAGGTTTTGGTTAGGGTTAGGGGGTTAGGGTTAGGGAGATTGAGGTTTGGGTTAGGGTTAGGGGGTTAGATTAGGGGGATGGAGGTTTGGGTTAGGGTTAGGGGGTTAGAGTAGGGGCATAGAGGGTTGGGTTAGGGGTAGGGGGATGGAGGTTTGGGATAGGGTTAGGGGTATGGAGATGGAGGTTTGGGTTAGGGTTAGGGGATGGAGGTTTGGGTTGGGGTTAGCGGTTAGATTAGGGGGATGGAGGTTTGGGTTAGGTTTAGGGGGTTAGATTAGGGGGATGGAGGTTTGGGTTAGGGTTAGGGGGTTAGATTAGGGGGATGGAGGTTTTGGTTAGGGTTAGGGGGTTAGGGTTAGGGAGATGGAGGTTTGGGTTAGGGTTGGGGGATGGAGGTTTGGGTTAGGGTTAGGGTTAGGGAGATGGAGGTTTGGGTTAGGGTTAGGGGGATGGAGGTTTGGGTTAGGGTTAGGGGGTTAGGGTTAGGGAGATGGAGGTTTGGAATGTTTTGCTGCAGTGGTTAAAGCTAGCTAGCTCCCTGCTTCTGTCCCCCTCTACACTGGTCACATGAATGAAGGATGGGTCAGGGTTAGGGTTAGAAAACCTGAGAAAACTGGATTTGTTAGTGTCTCGTGTGTTTTACACAGTCCACCAACATTTTTGGAGCAGGGTTTGTAGTTTTTTAAGGAGTGAAGGAGCTATGTATCCCACAGTTTTTATGTTTCCTCTGAAAGTGATAGCCCTGTTAATCATCAGACCCAGCCAACAGTAGTCCAGGATGCATCTCTACATTCTGACCTTGTTCCTCTGTTTATCTGCTCTGCTGTGCTCATATTTCTACTGATAAAGCTGTCATATATCCTAGCAGTGCTAGCTTTTGTGTGCTGGATTTGAATTATCTGTTCTCTCCGTGTGTTTTCATGCATTTCCATCAGCTGCTGAATGCTTCCTGTAGGTTGTCGTGTCGCGTTATGTCAGACTCCGTCAGGCTCTGGCTGCTAGAACGTGCTCACAGATAAGGAGGTAAACAGAGACACATGTAAACACAGACCTGAGCTGCTTTTGGCTGCAGACAACAAAGAGAGAGAGAGAGAGAGAGCGAGGAGACGAGTGTGTCGCTCTGTCACTAAGCTTTCTGTGGCTGCAGCTGCAAACACTCGCTGTCATGTTCTTCACTTCCACCCAGAGTAGCACTCAGCGTTTTACAGACTCTCATCCAGAAATACACACGTTTACACAACGGCTCTTTTCTGCTGCTGAACGAGTCACATCAGCTGTGGGCAGGGACTCAGAAGACCGCAGATGAGTCAGGCTCGATTAGAGCAACAGAACATGACAGCAAACGTGAAGAAGACGCTACAGTGGCTCCACCCTAAAGACATGTCATCACTGCACAAAAACACTGCAACGGTCCGAGAAGGCTGGCTTTCATGCATGCTTCTAAGCCTGCACAGACCTGATTGGCTGCTACTAGTTAAATTACAAGGGGGCTCCATGCACCAACATCCAGACCTGTTTGGTCCCTCAGCAGTCCAGAACTCTTCTTCTCAGTCCAACATGGAGACATGACAACGTTCACAAAGTCTTCTCTGCCGCCAGTCTGGTCAAAACCCCATAGACAGTGTTTGAGGAGGCAGAACCTCTCATAATAACACTCCAAGGCCGATTGGACGACAGTCAGCCGTTGTCATGTCAACCCAGGATTGTTCACTACCAGTGGAGCCAGGTGGTAAAGTAAACGCATGCTGAGGCGGGTCAGGAGAGGAGCAGAATCATCCATAACACCAACAAAAGCTCCCAGTCTTTAAACCTTGTAAACCGATTCCAGAAGCTGTTTCCTTCCTCTGGTGGAACGATCCTCCTGAGTCAGGTCCCTCAGAGGTGAAGGACTACATACGTGATTACATCATCATCATAGGAAGGGTCCCGCCCAAATGGGAGGGGCACAAACAACTTGTACAACTGTGACTCAGCGCCATCTAACATGCTATCATTCATCGTTTAATCATAATATTTGCATAATAAAAATATTATAAAATCATGTTCATCATTTAGTAAAATCATCTAATATTATTATATGATATTGTCGTATTATCCAGCTCTACTGTGATGACATACAATAATGCTGAGAACATATTTACAGTAGAAACAGGACATTTAAAAGTGTACTGAGCGTAGAAGACCAAGTTTCCTCTGATATTGCGCAGTCTATTTTTTTTTTTTTTTTAAGAGAGGGAAAATGGTGCCCATTGGATTGTGGGTAATTTCTGCAAGCAGAGGATGCATCCTTGTAAATTCTCTGTATGAAGGACTCAGTTCTTCTGAAGATCCAGGACACTGAAACAGTCCTCCAGCAGCAGTCGATGACGTAGTATCCTCCTAAAACAGCCGTTCCAGGATCCCTCTTAGCTTTGACAAACAGAAACTGTTGACTAAAACTGGTCTGTGGGTTCATGCTAACATGCCTGCAGAGTCTAAACCCTAGAACATCTGCACAAGGGCCAGATTTATTCTCCACAGACACCCTGGGGGCCGGACTTTCAAATACACAAAAATTCAAGAAACATTTTGGTTTGATTGAAATATAATTGTAGTCTTTGTATTTTCTTTTAAAACGCAGGACATTTTTAGTCATTACCAGTGAGATCTATCCCCCATTTTTGATTCTTTTAACTCATTTTTGATACTTTTTGCTCTCGTTCCTCGTTTACCTATTTTTGCGAAGTTTTAACCCCTCTTAAACCACTTTTCCTTCACTATTTTATCCATTGTTGCCACTTTTGAACCCCTTTTCATTACTTTTTTAACAATTGTTGCAACATTTAAATCAATGTTTGCCACTTTTCACCCATTTTGCCACTCTTTAACCCTTTTTGAAACTTTGCCAGGCTGTTTCTGCTGTTTTTGCCACTTTTAACACGTTTTTAATACTTTTTGCCTCTTTAACTTATTTTTTAAAATTCTTTAGCCAGTTTTAAACCACTTTTCCTGCATGTTTGATCCTCTTTGTGCCACACTTTGATCCGTTTTTTGCCACTTTTCTTCTATTTTCCACTTTTTAACACCTTGTCATGAATTGTTAGCACTTTTCTGCCACTTCTAACACGTTTTAAAGACTTTTTGCCCCTTTTGTCCTCTTTTACTTATTTTTGCAAGATTTTAACCCCTCTTAACCCATTTCCCAGCATCTTTTACCCACTTTTATCCATTTTGCTACTTTTTAACCCTTTTCATTACATTTTTTCAACAATTGTTGCAACTTTAAATCAATGTTTGCCAGACTGTGCCATATGTTTGCCTCTTTAACCCATTTTTGCCCCTTTTTGCCTCTTTAATCCATGTTTTACCGTTCTTAACCACTTGTGAACCACTTTTCCTGCACATTTTATCCTCTTGGTGCCTCGTTTTTTTCTATTTTTAACACTTTTTAACCCCTTTTCAATTCCTTTTTTGCAATTTTTGTGCCACTTTTAACCCATTTTTTCCTCTTTACACCACTTTTTTACCAATTTTTGTCCCTTTGAGCCACTCCACAACCCATTTCGCCCTTTATCACCCATTAATTTTGTAACACTTTTGCCAACCTTACACTTTTTTATATATATTTTAAGTATGACTGAAAAGTACATTTCTGTAAAAACAGATCAACTGTTAATTTCACAACATCTTCTCTTCCTCCTTTTCTGAATGTAATGATCTTTCAGGAGCCGAACAGGAAGCTCTGGGGGGCCTGATATGACCCCCAGGCCACCAGTTGATGATCAGTGATCTATCGGCCTTGTGAGGTTACATGAGGTCAACGGAGAGATGCATATTTAGTCGATAAAGTGGGGCGTGTTGGATCTGATGCTGGTTGAGCCGAAGTCTCAGTGAACATTTTGACAGATTTATCCTGATAAATGTTTGGTGTTTTACGGTTACAGGCAGCTTTTAATCAAGTTTCAGCGCTAACCAACAGAAGACAGAAGACAGGCTACATCAGCTGGAGGGAAATTTAGTCCAAGGCTGTTATTTTTTTCTAAGTTATTAACGTTGTGACAAATGTTAAAGGGATTATGAATCTTCAGCTCTCTGTTTCAATCCCAGAATCCTTTGGACCGTGCTACAGGATGTGTGTGTCAGAGATGTTAGCCTCCTGTCTCAGCACAAAGGAGGATAAGACGGCCTGAAAGAGCTGCCTTTAGATAATCAGCCCGGGCCCTGCAGAGGCTCCACACACGCTCTCTCGCTGTGGCTGCTTGTTTGTGATTCGCCGTGTTGGGAGCGTGCTGTTTCTTTGTGCTTCCTGCTCTGAGTAGGTGTCTCTTTGAGTGAGCGAGTGCGACTTAGAGAACAGAAGAGAGTGGCGTGGATGAATCGATATGTGGGAATACTGCTGCACACAGCATCACAGCCCCGCAGAGTCCACAGACCACCATCTGAACTACATAAGAACCCTAACGAGTGTGTCCCAGATTCAGTAAAACCCACACATTTACCTCCCACCTGCGGCAGCGGCTCGGCGGCAGATCTCCGCGTTTCCTCGGGATCATATGTGCTGCATGAATCACGTTTGATCGCCTGTGAAAAGGCAGAGTAGGCTTTTCATTTTAGCCTCCATTAGCCACACAGGGAGAGCACGGAGCTGCATAATCACCAGATCCAGCAGGTCCTTGGGGTCCTGACAGCCTCAGATGGGGGGGGGTCGGGAGTCCCGCTGAGTCTGAGAGCAGGCAGCAGGAAGCGACTGCTCGGGGACGGCGCTCTGATTGACAGGCGGAGTAATTAAATATGGTCGTCGCCACAAGTGATGCATGAGAAACCTACGGAGAGTCTGAAAGCTTTTTGGACCGGCTCAAAGGGAAGAGGAAAAAATCTATTAGCATTTCAAATGAGCCTCACGTCTAATTGCAGAGCCGTCACACCTTTAATTCCTAGTTAATTTTCAACAGGAACACAAAGGAGGGAACGATCACTTTGTTGTAGTATGTCTGAGAAAGTTTGGCCGCCGACGGCAGAGAGAGATCGTCATTAGAAGTCAAAGAGACTCAACAGGAGACAACTTCTCCTTTGACTGCATAGAAATGAAGACAACGTGTCCCTGTGTTCTTTTCATGTGCAAAAGTGAGGCCAAAATACCCTGGTTGGACCATAGCAGTTATGTTTTACCCTTCAAACCAAAAACATGAATTCAACGCCTTTAAAAGCACCAAACTCAGGCTTGGCTGTTTCTGATTGGCTGCAGCTGTCTCCTCCCCTTTCTTTCAACCTGAGTTGCATTGATCCATGCTTATGCACATTTGGTAGCATACACAGTTTGGTGCAGTAGGATGTGATATTTGAATAGTCGGTTTGCAAATTTATGAAGAAGAGAGCGCTGTAATGGTCCATTGGGTCCCAGACGAGCCCCCATGTCTTAACAGTAGAGACGGCCTGAATAGTTCATAATAGAGAGACAGAGGGACTGTGGCGTGGCCCTCTGTGTCTCTGCAGACAGGAAATACTTTGAAAATTACTCCTAAACAGCACAAGGACATTTCATGAATATGTGAGTATTTTGAAGACTTTTTTTGGTGACAGATTAATTATTTTTTCACTTTTTGGTCCCTAAGAGGTGGAAGAACAAGATTGTGCAAACAGGGTCTGAGTCTTTACTCTTAACTGTGTCATACATACAAATCTAGGAGTTTTAATTTCTGTTTGGTTTTATCCTTTGTCTTTATAGCGCTTTAACCTTTTTAAATTCCAGTGATATTCCTGCAGCACACAACACTAAAGCCCATGTTCCCCTGAATATGTTTAGTTCTTGACTGAGCACCACAAGGTGAAACTGTTGACAAGCCATTTATTAGGAACCAACATGCATTTTTTATGAAGTGGAAAATGTTTTAAATGTGACAGAAGGGATATAAATAACTGAACTAAGCTCAAAAAGGAAGGACATTTGTCTTTGGTAGATTATTTCTTTGTTGTAACAATGCTTCATCCATCATCCGTCCATCCATCCATCCATCCATCCATCCATCCATCCATCCATGCATCTATGCATCCATCCATCCATCCATCTATCCATCCATCCATCCGTCCGTCCGTCCGACCATTCGTCCATGATGCCCCAGATACAATGATATATTTATGACATTGCATTTTGAATACAATAAAATTAGTTTAGAAGCAATTAATCCATTTTAGCATGAATCTGAAAATAAGGATGCACCAAGCTTTATACTATAAAGGAAGAGGCTGGGGTGGAGGAGGTGGAGCTTTAGTCTATAAAGGAGGAGGCTGGGGTGGAGGAGGTGAAGCTTTAGTCTATAAAGGAGGAGGCTGGGGTGGAGGAGGTGGAGCTTTAGTCTATAAAGGAGGAGGCTGGGGTGGAGGAGGTGAAGCTTTAGTCTATAAAGGAGGAGGCTGGGGTGGAGGAGGTGGAGCTTTAGTCTTTAAAGGAGGAGGCTGTGCTGGAGGAGCTGCATCAGCAATAATCAGGGCAAGGATAAATGAGAAGGACCTCATATCTAAATAAAATTGAACTGAATTGAATTAATTTGTACCACTTACTTTTCCAGCCTTTTGTTGCCCCGTCCCTGCTTTTTTGAGATGTGTGGCTGCTATAAAAGTCAAAATGAGCTAAATGCAATGGTACCATGTCCAAACCTTCACTGGTTTGTTTCCTGCATTGTGTGCAGAGTTCCTCCTCTAAAACCTCAGCTCTAAATATATGCTGCGAGGAGGAAACACGGTCAGCGTGCTGATCCGACCTGCAGGATGCAGACATCTGCTGGTGTGAAACTCTGAACAGAAGCGTTTGTTTGCACACAAACTCCTGTGAGGATCTTTAAGTGTGAGCTGCTGTAGGAGAGCGGAGAGGTCAGAGCTGAGAGGAAAAAACATCCATATTAATACGACCAGAGTGTGAACAAACACTGATGTGTTCAATACAACATCTCCTCCTCTAACAGAGAGAGCAGCTCCATGAAATATTTAAATTTAATCTGCAGAGCTGAGGAAGACTCTGGAAGGTGATGAAAGCATGGTCAGTGCCAAAGATTGTCAAAACTTTAGTTTGGTCTTTTTTAAAAGCAGACAGAAACAAGACAACATCTACATTAACTGAAAAATGTTGCATGTAATTTCAGTTCAGTTTCCAACATTTGCAGAACAGTCAGTCATTCTTGTTCTTGTAACAGGATGAGTCTGGTTTTGGCAGACGCCATGTTAGACCCTTTCCTGGCAGTGAAACTGATTTTGTATCTTTGTTTTAGCAAATAAAAGGAAAGGCAGTAATCTCTTCATCAACAGCTTCATCGTTTCCTCATAAATTACCTGGAGACTAGCTGTGAAGAATGCTACACCCTGGTTTTATCTGGAAAATAATCCAAGAATCTATGGGGCCGTGGACCCTGGGATTCATTCACTTTTACATTTTTAGATTCAGGTTCTGCTGTCTGCTGCCTGGCCCAGAATCAGAGAGTCTAGACAGATGTAGAGGTGTCAAAGTTTATCTATGCAGCACTAAACATGAGCCTAAAAAGGCTTATGGATGGATGGATGGATGGATGGATGGATGGATGGATGATGTATGGATGGATGGATGGATGGATGGATGGATGGATGGATGGATGGATGGATGGATGCATGCATGGACGGATGGATGGATGGATGGATGGATGGATGGATGATGTATGGATGGATGGATGATGGATGGATGGATGGATGGATGGATGGATGATGTATGGATGGATGGATGGATGGATGATGGATGGATGATGGATAGATGGATGGATGATGGATGGATGGATGGATGGATGGATGGATGATGTATGGATGGATGATGTATGGATGGATGGATGGATGGATGGATGGATGGATGATGTATGGATGGATGGATGGATGGATGATGGATGGATGGATGGATGGATGGATGATGGATAGATGGATGGATGGATGGATGGATGGATGGATGGATGGATGATGGATAGATGGATGGATGGATGGATGGATGGATGGATGATGGATGGATGGATGGATGGATGATGGATGGATTGATGATGGATGGATGGATGGATGATGGATGGATGGATGGATGGATGGATGGATGGATGGATGGATGGATGGATGATGGATAGATGGATGGATGATGGATGGATGGATGGATGATGGATGGATGGATGGATGGATGATGGATGGATGGATGGATGATGGATGGATGGATGGATGGATGGAGGGAGGGATGGATGGATGATGGATGGATGGATGATGGATGACGGATGGATGAATGATGGATGATGATGGATGATGGATGGATGATGGATGATGGATGGATGGATGATGGATGGATGATGGATGGATGGATGGATGATGGATGGATGATGGATGGATGGATGGATGATGGGTGGATGGATGGATGATGGGTGGATGGATGGATGATGGATGATGGATGGATGGATGGATGATGGGTGGATGGATGGATGATGGATGGATGATGGATGGATGATGGATGATGGATGATGGATGATGGATGGATGATGGATGGATGGATGGATGATGGATGGATGATGGATGGATGGATGGATGATGGATGGATGATGGATGGATGGATGAATGGATGATGGATAGATGATGGATGGATGGATGATGGATGGATGGATGATGGATGATGGATGGATGATGGATGATGGATGGATGATGGATGGATGGATGAATGGATGATGGATAGATGATGGATGGATGGATGGATGATGGATGGATGGATGATGGATGATGGATGGATGATGGATGATGGATGGATGATGGATGATGGATGGATGATGGATGGATGGGTAGTTTAATAGATACTCAGACTCAGAGAAGTAGTCAGTCTTTATTAGATCTAAAGTTTCCTCGTTGACTTCATGATCTGTAGTTTGAGAGCTTTCAAAGTAAACAAAATTAGTTGTTTCCTCCTTAAATCAGTGGATTAGACAGCAGTAAACATTTCCTGTTCATGTTCTTTATTTCCACCTCTGCAGGACATGAAGCTACAGGAGTCAGTGAGGTGTGGATGATCTCTGAGGAGTGTATGATCTTCTGATTGATGAACAAAGAGAGTTTCTATTTTCTGCTTTAATGAAAATAGTTTCAGGTAAATGACTGAGAGAAAGTCATTTAAACAACCAGCATGAGAGGGAATGAGATTACACCGCTGACCTGTCATTATCTCAGAGGTGGAACTAAAGAGTCCTGGGTCTGAAGATTCAGTCTGAGAACATTAAAGTAGAAGTATTTATACAGACAACGGGCCATACAGGCTTAAACATAAAATGACAGCTGGATTGGCTCCATCCACCACAACCCTAATGGGATAAGCTGTAGATAAAAGATGGATTGATGGGACTCACTGCTAGGTTTGAGGATCTTAAAAGCTCTGTTAACCATGCAGACTGATCCAGTTTGATCCAGTTTAAAATGTTTCTGCCGCTAGTGGCCAAAGATATATCAGGGACCTATAAGCAAGAGTCAGTGATGTGGTCTTTAGAGTCTGTGATGTGGTCTTTAGAGTCAGTGATGTGGTCTTTAGAGTCAGTGATGTGGTCTTTAGAGTCTATGATGTGGTCTTTAGAGTCAGTGATGTGGTCTTTAGAGTCTATGATGTGGTCTTTAGAGTCTATGATGTGGTCTTTAGAGTCTGTGATCTGGTCTTTAGAGTCAGTGATGTGGTCTTTAGAGTCAGTGATGTGGTCTTTAGAGTCTATGATGTGGTCTTTAGAGTCAGTGATGTGGTCTTTAGAGTCTATGATGTGGTCTTTAGAGTCAGTGATGTGGTCTTTAGAGTCTATGATGTGGTCTTTAGAGTCAGTGATGTGGTCTTTAGAGTCTATGATGTGGTCTTTCGAGTCTGTGATCTGGTCTTTAGAGTCAGTGATGTGGTCTTTAGAGTCAGTGATGTGGTCTTTAGAGTCTATGATGTGGTCTTTAGAGTCAGTGATGTGGTCTTTAGAGTCTATGATGTGGTCTTTAGAGTCAGTGATGTGGTCTTTAGAGTCTATGATGTGGTCTTAAGAGTCAGTGATGGGTTGATGACAAAAATAAATCTCCACTTGTGATGTGTGTCCCCTCTCGACCTCGCCCACGGTCAGACAGAGAACAAACATCTTAACTCCTAATAGACTTGTTGGAGGTTTCCATCAGGACACATCTGGCGGGGGGTGCAGATTTATGTGTACCAGGATCCATGTGACCCCCATCAGGCTGAGAACACTTCCACTAATGACCGAGGTGTGTATGCAAACACACCCACCCCGAGCAGCGAGGCGTGTGCAGCCAAACTGCTTTCCCGGAGCCGGCAGCGGTGGCAGCAGCTGAGCTGTTTTAAGGCGAGGGAGCCAATCTACAGGCTGCGTCGCTCCATTACTCGGTCAGTGAGGTGAGCTGGTGGTGTGATGGAAAATGCCTTTGCTTTTCTGGAGGTCACAGAGGACGCCGGCTCGCAGCGGGCCTTCATACTGCGACTGTGAGTTTAGCAGAAATCCTCCTCTGATTCAGCTCATTTCCTCCGTGCTCGTCTGAACGTGAACAGGAGCGACGAGGAGCGAGAGGACGAGGGGAAATAAGACGACTTCACCTTAAAGAGGGCAAAACACGCAACAAGACAGACAACCTGCAGCTTCTTCCCTCTGCAAATATGTAGAAATGCAAATGAGCAGTGGCATTAGGGACTGTTAATTAAAGAGAACATGGAGACAACAGAGCAGCTAATCAGCAAACACAGGAGAAAACAGCGCTCATCGGGGTTAAAGACAGCTTCAGTTCTCTCCACGTATCGCTGCAGAGCCTCCTTCTTCATATCTCTTCAAGCGTAATGACACCATAAATCAAAGATGAGCCAGCCAGCTGCTGCTGATGTTCATATTTAGAACAAACACTCACTCCTTGTGTCGTATTTGCAGAACATAATGAGATCTGAACACTGGGGACACATTATCTCCACAAATACGAGTCAGGATGCAGAGCGGCAGAGACGAGAGGCTGATGCTGTTTGGATCTGTGCTGTAACAGGAAGTCATGAAAGTTTGATATCGATGGAGAGGGTCGGACACAGATTTACCGCCCACTCCGGAGGATTCAGACTGTAAGTCTCATTAAAGGTGAGAGTACAGCACAGGTTAAGGAGAAGAGCTGCTCATCAACAGTTGACCTTTGACCTACATAAGTAAAAGGTCAATAACCCACAAAACTAAGACGCTGCAGCATAATGAAACAGTTTCTAGATTGCATGTTTTACTTTGGTTGCATTTTTCCTTGCATATATCAAAAAAGTTGGGACAGGGTCATCTTGTAGCATCCCCTCTTCTTTAAACAACAGCTTGGGAAGTGAGGAGACCAGCTAGGGAGGAATGTTGTCCCATTCTTGTCTGATGTAGGTTTCTAGCTGCTCAACAGTTCTGGGTCTTCAGGACCTGGACTCTTCTCCTGTGAAGCCATGCTGTTGTGATGGATGTGGTATGTGATTTGCTGAAACAGTCAAGGCCTTCCCTGACACAGGCGTTGTCTGGATGGGAGCATATGTTGCTCTAAAACCTCTCTCTACATACATTTTACAAGGCGCCCTAACTTTTTTGGAGCTTTGTCTGTATAATCTGGGCTTTTCTCCCCACAGACAAACAGCTTAATGCTCATTGTGCTCTTTGATTGAAAAGCATACAGATCCAGAATCTGCTTCCTGTCCGTGCTCTGTGTCTCTGCACGTTTTCTTGAAGCCTGCAGAAACAAACCAAACGTTGCAATACCACCAGCAACCATGGGGGCAGTGTTGAGCAAAGTAGCCAACACAGTGAAGAAGAAGAATCTCTTAGTTGCTGCTCAGCAGCAAGCGGCAACCTCCGAAAAATGAAGCCAATGCAGAAGTGCAAAACATTGCAATACTGCGAGTGTCCACTAGGGGCTGGCTGCAGGAACACTGGAAGTCCCGTCTGCACACGTGTTCAACAGCCGGTTTTGACACTAGAAATAAACTGGTTTACAGCCTGGTTCAGAACACCAAACGTGTCTCATTAGCTAGTGTCTTATTGTGCTCCCACTGAACGGGGGGGTGAATTTTTTTGTACCACGATTGTTTGGATTATATTTAGGATGAAAGCTGATTGGGGCGTCTCATTTGATTGACAGGTAGCTCGGCAGGCAGAGGCTCCGTTTTTGTCAACCAGAATGCTAGCTAGCAGGCTGACAGGAAGTCACGCTTAGTGGGCAGGCCGTTAGGTAGATCCAAAGTTCGGTTGAGACCGCGAGTTCAATACGGAAGCCTCCACAGACTGGCTTTAAGAGCCGTTTGAGTCCAGACGACTGACGTCACACGGGTTTGTCCAGTTCTTCCTACAGTCTACGCTCAGCAACCAAGGATCTGTGCAGGTCTGTGTCAGATGGGGTCCTCTAGTACAGTGGTTCTCAACGTTGGGGTCGGGACCTCCTTGGGGGTCGCTAGACCCAGAGAGGGGGTCTCCAGATGACCTAAAAAACTATGAATATTTTCTAAATGACACTATTGCCACTTAACACAAATTTTGACCCATTTTCATTATTTTTCCAACCGATTTTAACACATTTTTGCCACTTAAAACCCATTACTTTTGTCCATATTAAACCCTTCCCACCACTTTTTTCTGCCACTTCTAAACCAAATCTTGCCCCTCTCCGCCTGTCGTTGGCTCTGTTGACCCATTATTGCCACTATTAACCCCTTTTACCACTTTTCAAGCCACATTTCACAGCTTGATTTGCCCATTTTTGCCAGTTTCTGACTTTTTTTTTTTTTGCCTCCGCTAAGCCTTTATATAAATTTTCATCCAATTTCACCAAATTTCCACCTGTTTGCCACTTTAACACCATTTCAGCCACTTTTCAATCCCCTTCTACCACTTAATATGCACGTTTTTGCAACTCTGACCTATTTTTGCCTTTTTTTGGGTTATTTTGCCACTTTTATCTAATTTTTGGCATTTCTAACCCATTTCTGCTACTTTTAAAATCCAATTTCACCACCTTATCCACCATTTATTGCCATTATTAACCCATTTTAGCTATTTTTATTGTCTTTGAATTCTGTTTTCAACAAAAGGATTTACAGTTTTAAGAGGACTACTTACTACACAAATGAATTATAATTTATTTCATTGATAAGAGAGGTTATTATTCAGGTGAAACATAAAATACCACAGCTTCACTTTACAGTGGACCAGGATTTTGCTGGGTCCCAGAAAGCTCTCCTATTTTCCCCCTAATGGGAGAAAATGACTGTTCTTGAATGTGCATGGCTGTTCAGCCACCTTCAGGTCCAGTGGGGGTCCCTGGTCTCTGGGACCTTTATTTTGGGGGTTGCAGGCTGTAAAGGTTGAGAACCACTGCTATAGGAGGTCAGCTTAATTCAGTGCATTGACATTGGGCTAATTTCACATCTGTGCGATAAGAAACTAGAGCTGCTTCCTTTTGTCTTCGTCTCTGAGTTTAGTCTTTACTAACTCTCTGCTGCAGCTTAGTCAGGAGTCGGACCGTTTCTGCTCTGTTAAAAACTGCATTTTGGCTTGCATTCTAGTACCAGGTCATTTGTATGTCAGCAGCTGTCATGCCATCATAATAAGACATGGTTAATTTAATTTAGTGCCAACATAATCAAACAGAAACAAATCAATACTAGAAGAGTTGTGGCATGAGTCTGCCTGCAGCCTTCTGTTTCAGAGGGATAAAGAAGCTGAAACTCTAAACTCTTCTCATGTCAGTGTGACATCTGACACTCAAACATCATAACAGTGGTAATATTTAGAGATGTGCACGCCCACGCTCATGCTGATTTATGATAAATATTATTTTATGCTCATGTGGACGGGCTTTAATAAAGAGCTCAATCAAATAAACATTCAGGGAGAGCAGCAGAGAGTCAAGTGTTGACACTGATGTGTGTGCTCTGTTGATCCTGCTAATGCAGACATGATAATTGAAACACGCTGGAGGGATTTCTGTGAGCGTTCGAGAACGACTGACAAGTCAGGGTCACCGAGAGAGAGAGCGCCGCAGAAAACACTCCTCATGCATAAATACGTGAGTGAGTAGAAGCTGCTGGAGAGCAGAGGATGTGCTCTACACGGGTGTTTACATGTGTGTGCGTGTTTGTTTCAGGATGGTTTCACATTAGGACACGCGCCTGAGTCTGCCTTTAGAGGAACGGTTCTAAGAAAACGTCGTATCTGTGCAGGACGGCCCGTTCATCCATGAGCTGCAGGGTCATGGATGAACATTAGCTCTGGTTACCATGTAGAGCTGCACAGATGTCTGATTATTCTGGACAACATAGAGATTGTTCTGCGTTTTATCAGTGAAGAATAATGAAACTTTTATAGTGCAGCTTTCTAAACTCAAAACATGCAAACACTGAGTAGCATAACACAGAAAACCTGGAGTTTTTACAGAATAAAGCTGCTTCTACAAAGTGCAGTAGTCGTACCACTGTGCCGCCGTTGCCCTTTAGTAAACCTTTAACTTCATACAGAAATAACTGCAGCCTTCTATTTGATTATTGGACTGCACAGTCTGATTAATCGTGCAGCTCTATTGCACCAACCTGGTGCATACCGTCCTCCAGTGTATCAGACGGTGTGTGTGTGTGTGTGTGTGTGTGTGTGTGTGTGTGAGAGCTGGAGAACCATGTCAAAAATGTTACAGCAGACAGTAGAAGGGAGGAGGAGCAGACCAGTGTGCCTAATGTGAAAATGCTCTCACTCTCCAGTCTGACAGCCGGTCATCAGGATGTTTGGACCCACTCAGCCTCCGTATGATTTGATTTTAATGTTTTTACCTTCTCCTGCAGAAACACAGACACTGGCAGCGCCATGGTGGAGATCTCTACGTGCAAACATCACAGATTTACACAGACATCAGGGCAGTGATCCTCAACGCGTGGCTCTGGAGCCACATGTGGCCCTTTTACGTCTTAATCTGAAACATTTATTGTCAACCTCTATTATTTCCATTGCCCTTATTTGCAATTTTTTTGCTACTTTTATTCCTTTTTTATTGCTTTTAGCTCACTTTTCTGTCACTTTTCACCCTTTTCTTGACACTTTTTTCTGCTTTTTGCAATTTTTTGCCCCTTTTTTGCATTTTTTTGCCACTTTTTGCCCATTGAAGCTGTCTTTTCCAATTAAATTCCACTTATTTCCATTTTGCCACTCTTTGATGCTTCTTGCCCGTTTAAGTCTCTTTTCACTTGTTTTTATGCCACATTTCTGACACTTTGGGACCATTGTTGCCACCTTTAACTCATTTTTTGGTCACTCCCTTTTTTTTCGTCACTTTTCACCTATTTTCTGACATTTTTATCCTGCTTTTTGCAGTTTTTTTTGCCCCCTTTTGCCTTTTTTTGCCACTTCCCACCCATTTAAACTGCCTTTTGAAGTTAAGCACTTTTTACCCATTTTCCCTGCCTTTTTTTCTGATTTTTGCCCATTCAAGTCAATTTTCACTCATTTTTTGCCACTTTAGACCATTTTTTTCTCCCCTTAGCTCATGCTTTGGTCACCTCCCACCCATTTTTGCCACTATATGCCTTTTTTTTGCCACTTTTTCTTCCCATTTTTGCCACTTTTCTCCCAGTGTTTGCGCCTTTTTGCCTACTTCTGCCACTTCTGTGTGTCAGGATTAATTACATGAAGTCTGTTTTTTACAAAACTGAAACAGGAATTCCACAAGGAAGTGTCTTAGGTCCTATCCCTTTCAGTTTGTACATTAACAACTTGCCAAACGTCTGTCCTGATGTCGGTCTTCAGATGTACGCAGATGACACAGTTATCTATGTGTCTGGTAAAACCTGTGGTGTTGTTGGCAATAAATGAACTAAAAACCTACAAAAAATATCAACTTGGCTAGACAGCTCTTATTTGACACTAAACACAGAGAAAACACAGTCCATCTGTTTTTCCATCAAAAAGCTGCCTGATACAGAAACACTGAATGTTGAAATCAAAGGTGAGAGTATTGAGCAGGTAACTGAGGTGAAGTATCTGGGGATTATTTTAGACTCTCAGCTGAATTTTAAAAGCCATGTTAAAAAGATCTGCCAAACCATCAGGGCTAATCTCTGTTGTTTTAGGATGATAACAAACTGCTTGACAAGTAATTGTGCTTTTATGTTTTTGAATTCGATGGCACTTTCACACCTTTCTTGTGGTTTAACAGCCTGGTCCCAAACAAATCAGTCAGCGATCAAACCCTTAGAGTGTCTCTACAACCGAGCTCTGAAAATCCTGGATAAAAAACAGATTAGACACCGTCACTGCCATGTTTTAAACAAATACAAGATCTGAAGTTTTAGTAATTTTATTAATTTCCACAATGTAAAGTTTGTGTTTAAATGCTTAAATGGACTTGCTCCTCCACCTTTCTGCACATATCTAAGGAGACTACAGAGCTGCAGCAGATCCACCAGAGCAGCAGCAAATGGGAACTATGTCATTTCATTTTGTAAAACATCATTTGCTCAAACTGCATTCTCTGTGAAAGGAGTGAAATTCTGGAATTCTCTAAATGTATCACAAACCTCACCACCTTTAAGAGAGCTACCAAATCCTGATTATTTCAGCGACAGAGCTGCTCTCACGTTTGATTTTCTGTAACATCGTCACTGTTTAATGTGTTTTTTACTGTCTCTGTTGTACCCAGCCATTTCTTCTCTTTTTAATCAACTGTTTTAGCTTTTTTGTTTTTACAAAAGCCCTTCTAGGGACGGGTGTTGCAAATTAGCGTTGGCTACAAACACTATGATACTTGCATGGGACACCTGTTTATTGTATCTGTCCCTATTAAAGAAACCTTAAACCTTCTTGCCTATTTAACCCCTTAAAGCCTGAAAACACAAATAATAGCCAGAAAATTTGAATGTTTTGGAGCTGAAATGTTCATTTAACTTTCTACTGAAATTTAAAAAAAATCCAAGTTTCCATAAAATTTCAAAAATACGTTTTTAGTAGCCGATCTCATTTCATTCATTAGGTGTTTTTGGTAACTGATAATCCACTTGAGGGTATTTTTATCATTTATCAGATTGTATTCAGAAGTTTTCTTGAGTAATGTATCGAGCGTATTGATTAGATAGAGGTATCATGAAAGCATCAAATATGTGACAACAGGCATTAAGGGGTTAAGCTGCCTTTTGTAATCAAATGCTACTTTTTGCCCATTTTTTCCACCTTATTTCTGATTTTTGCCAATTTTAGTCAATTTTCACTTCTTGTTTGCCAAGTTTTTCCACTTTCTGCCCTTTGTTGACACTTTTTCTCCCAATTTTTCCACTTTTCTCCCAGTTTTGCCCCCTTTTTGCCTGTTTTTTCAATCTCTTGCCCATTTTAGTCACTTTTCACTCTTTGCCACATTTTTGCCACCGTTGACTCATTGTTTGGTCCCATCCCACCATTTTTTGCCACTTTTTCTCCCAGTCTTTGCCACTATTTGACCTTTTTTTGCCACCTTTAACCTATTCTGATCGCCACTTTTCACCACTTTGTGGCTCTTGCAAATGCATGTTTCAACAGTTTGGCTGTTTGGTGGAGTAACACTGCATTAGGATGTAGTTAATGTGGGGTTTCACAGAGAGCTGCTGTTAAGGCTGCAGGATTCCCCCAGATAAGCAGGAGGCATGGCTGGATCTGAAGCTTGTTCCAGCTGATAACTGGTCTAAATAATCCTCAGGTGTGGGGTTTAACACTGATTTTTAATTTTTGCTGCAGCTCTAACACCAAGGCGACCCGCTAACCAGCGTGCCTAATAATGTGACTGCTGTGTTTTCTCTCCTGCTGTCACGTTTGATCATGTGAGATCTCTGTTTGATGAATTCTTTAAAGAATTAAAGAGAAGTTAAACATTTACTGATCCTCCACAGGGGAGACGGTTCTTACAGCAGCTCACATTAGAGGGTTAACTAACCACTGAGTCTCTCCTGGACTTTCTGTCTTAAAAATGCTTGTCAAACATCATCCCTGTGGTCCCAGTCAAGCTCTGAACATCCTTTTCTTCAGGACAACCTGGACTTTAAGAGCATGTGTGCTGCAGTCATGTCACTAGAATTTCAAAAAAGTAAAAGGACTATGAAGACAGAAGAAAAACAAACTGAATTCAAAGCGCAAAGATTTTTATGAGTGAAACGTGATAAACATTAATGTTTGTCTTTGGGACCATAAAGTAAAAAAACATAATTCTGAGACAAAAAGTCTTGAAAACAGTCACATACTTACAAAAAAATGTCCTTGCTCTTATTTGCCCCATGATTCAAAGCAGTTCCTGTGTGCAGAGACACAGAGGGCCACGTCACGGCCTCTCTGTGTCTCTTTCTCTCTATTATGAGCTGCGCAGGTCTCCTTTAAGTGCACACATGCACAGTATCAGGGTTTCCTGGTGTGGTTTAACTCTTTAACACCCTGGAAAGTCACCCGGGTTCCAGGCTTGGTGGAAAAGCCTCTGTAAGGGTTAGGGTCAGTCACATAGGTGTGGGTGTGTCATCAGAGCGGTGCAAGAGGGAATAAAGACATTTAGCCTCAATAACCTGTCTCTTCTGGTCGTTTATGACAATGTCAGAGCAGAAGCTTAAGCTTTATAAGACAGCCACTGTGGGAAAAGAAGAATTTAGCAGAAAACAATCTTTTGAAATGATTTAAAAAGGAAAGCTCCCTGGGTTAGTCATGGAACATGCTTTAGCTTTCCAGGAAGTGCATCGCTAGAAACCCCCAAATGGAAAGATAGATTAATCACAGTGCATGTTGAATACATGAAATGAGTTCAGCCGTTTACTCTGCAGGAGCATGAGAGTGAATATGAGGGTGCAGCTATAGCTGTAGGCTAAAAAGGAGGAGGCTGGGGTGGAGGAGGAGGTTTGCCTGAAGCAGTGTGGGGTTATCGGCATTGATGCAGCAGGGGTTAGTGAGAAGAGTGTCATGTTTAAATGAAGCGTTGCTTTGGAAGAATGAGCTGTGATTGGCTGTGAGAGCTGGGAGACATCAGCTGATTGGAATGGGTGTGTGGCTGCATGATCTAACGCTAAACTTCATGATATAAACAGAGGTACTCAGACTTACCCACGATTTCCACATAGGATGAGTGCGCCACACACCTGCGGGTTTTCTCTGACCGCAGCGAGCGACCTCACCCACTGGAAGCGAGTCTAGAGCGCAGCGCCGCTGCACGCAGTCCTGATCAGCAGGAAGAGATCACAGGAGAGCTGCCAGTTCATGCAGGAATAGTACGTCAGCAGCATACTATTCTACCTTTTGGGGTTAATTTAGCTTCCTTTGGTATAAGTCCATGATATTATTGCTTCCTCCATTGAGTGAGTACATTAGGAAGTTAAAAGGTTCATGTTTGCTTAAAGGATCTGTGGTTTTATGCAAAATTCTTTGACTAAATATCCCCAAAAGTTAACTTTTTCTCACCAATGGTGCCACTGTAGCTCTGTGACCCACTGACCTCTTGGTGACCCTCTGCTCTCGCTGCAGGATGAGACGTAATGTTGCTATATGATGATTCACGATCAGGAGTCCGTGCATTGTGTTTTATTTTGAAAGAACCGGATGTTCTATGCTTGTGACTTCCATGGTTGGTGCTTTCTGAGCGTCAATGAATTTCTGAGGTTTGGCAGCGGCCAGCGCTGAAATAGACCTGCAGCATATCCGAAACGAAGCGGAGCGGAGTGGCGCTCCCGGCTTGTGCTGCTGCCAGTCTGGAGCGCCGGCTATGGAAATGCTCTGAAAGCCTAGAGAGGGTGCGATTTACTCCACAGTACGATTCGCCGGCGTTCAGCGGCACGCACGCTGTATATGGAAAATGGGGGTTAGATAGAGGTGTCATAATCTGTTTTGGAAAAGCCTTCTTATTGGCGTGGTCAGTGTTTATAGGTGGAGAATAACCATCCTGATTCTTGGCAACTATCACTGATGTCCTGGACTGGCTTAGTCTGATTTGCCAGTGAATCCATCATCAAACCCTCACTGATGGTCTGAAGATTTAGCTGGAGACTACAAGAATGGGATCTTGGATGTAAGTGGTTGAAGGATGATTCTTCAGGAGGGAAGAGGAGCTTGGACATCTGGATTAGAAAAGAGCTTCCAGGAGGTCTTCCAGGCTCACCCAAGGGGACTCTGGGAAGATCCAGAGCTCACCGGAGGGATGGGAATGCCTCTGAATCCCTCAGGAGGAGCTGGGAATGTCGCCTCAGAGAGGGATGTCTGGTATGGCTAGCTTTGCCTGCAAACAGCGGTCCATCCCCTGTTAAAGGAGATGAAATGGCAGTAATGGATGGAGGAAATGGTGAGTTTGACCTGATAGTTTTAGCTTTAATGAAAACAGGAGGCAGTAATGGATCTTTAAAGGATGCACTTTAATCATCTGAGACAAAGTTTGACTAAATGAAGGTCAGACAAAGACAGCAGGAGAGAGTGAGTGAAGCTCTGTGTTTCTCTGATCCACTCCTGCCAGACTCGTCTGAACCAATCATCAGCCTGCAGACGGAGGAGGAGGCTGCTCTGAACTTCCTCTGAATGAGATTCTGCTGCGATGAAACCACTCTGGGCCAAAATATGATCAAAAATCCACATGTTTGAATAAGACATGACTGAAGGTTCAGCAGAGCGGCTCGGAGGAGTTCTTTACACCCAGGCACAAATTTAGTGCGGAGCATTAATGCATCCATGTGATGGCTGCAGGCTTCATTTAGGAATCCCACCAGTGTTAGTGATGCTCTGCAATTTTAATCATGTACAGTAATGTACAGGAAGCTTAATATTCCCATGTCAGCGAGTTAGCTCAGAGCTACAATTTTACAGCATGTTTACAGTCAGAGAGCACAGGAATAGATTAGGATGTTTAATGTGCAGGAACCTTAGCAGCTCTTCATCACTTCTGCAGCTCAGACTGGAGTTTATTTTTATTCATTTACACCCTGTGTCTCTCTTCTCTTATACACAGCAATTTCCAAAAAAAGTTGGGGCATTGTATAAACCATATAAAAAATAAATTAATGATTTGGTAAATCATAAATCAAAATGAACCGGCACCATGACAAGACATTTAATGTTGAAACTCATACACCTTATTGATTTTGGGAAGTACACACTCTCTCTGAATTTGATGCCTAAAACCCCCCCCAAAAAAATGGACGGAGCACGTCAAACTGAGTTCCATCACCTTTTCTTTGAATGGCACTCTGTAAGAATCTGATTGTTGGAGTATTGACAGTGGAATGAGTGAACATTCTCAGTGGGAGGCAGGTTTTAACTGCATACCCCACCATATTTCACTGTGAAGCCATGCTGTTGTAACTCATGCAGAATGTGTCTCGCTGAAAAAAGCTGGAACGTCCCTGAAACAGGCGGCATACGTTGCTCCAAAACCTGTGTGTGTCTCTCAGTACGAATGCTGCATTCACAGATATGTTATTGACCCATGCCATGGGCACTAATACACCCACACACCATCACAGATGTGTTAGTGACCAATGCCATGGGCACTAATACACCCACACACCATCACAGATGTGTTAGTGACCCATGCCATGGACACTAATACACCCACACACCATCACAGATATGTTAGTGACCCATGCCATGGACACTAATACACCCACACACCATCACAGATATGTTAGTGACCCATGCCATGGGCACTAATACACCCACACACCATCACAGATATGTTAGTGACCCATGCCATGGGCACTAATACACCCACACACCATCACAGATGTGTTAGTGACCCATGCCATGGGCACTAATACACCCACACACCATCACAGATATGTTAGTGACCCATGCCATGGACACTAATACACCCACACACCATCACAGATATGTTAGTGACCCATGCCATGGACACTAATACACCCACACACCATCACAGATATGTTAGTGACCCATGCCATGGGCACTAATACACCCACACACCATCACAGATATGTTAGTGACCCATGCCATGGACACTAATACACCCACACACCATCACAGATATGTTAGTGACCCATGCCATGGGCACTAATACACCCACACACCATCACAGATATGTTAGTGACCCATGCCATGGGCACTAATACACCCACACACCATCACAGATGCTGGATTTAGAACTATGATAGCGACCTTGATGCTCCTTTTCCTCCAAGGCCATAATTTAAAAAATGAAATGTGGAGTCCTCAGACCACGGCACACTTTTCCACTTTAGGTCAGTCTATCTCAGACTGGTTCAGGTCTAGAGAAGTGGGCGGAGCTTCTGGATGTTGTCTATACGTGGCTTTCACTTTGCATGGCAGTCTAACCTTACATTAATAGATGCAGACACGTGCTGTGTTGACTGATTGTGGTTTTCTGAAGTTTTCCTGAGCCCACCCTGTGATACCATCACAGAACGATGACGGTCTTCAATGCAGCGACACTTCAGGGGTCAAAGGTCATGTGCATTTAGTGTCGTTTTTCAGCTTTGCCTCTTACATGAGAGATTTCTTCAGATTCTCTGAATCTTTTGATGCTATTCAACTACTGTAGATGTTGAAATTAACAAATTTTTCACAGTTGCACGTTGAGGACGTTAATGTTTGTCCAGGTCGTCTTGCATGGAAAATATTTTGGATGACGTGCTGATGATGCTGGCATCTTCTAACCTGACACACCAGATGGATTTGTTTCACACATCTTCAAACCCTCACTGATGGTCTGAAGAGGCTTTCAGTCCTTTATGGTCCACAGGCGACTACTGAGACAACTTCTACTTATTTTGGGTGTCAGTGGTAAGACCATGTGTAAAATGCTGACATGCCCAGTAGAGGGTCAGCTGCTTGATACTGGAACGGCACCTGGCATGCTTTCCCAGGCTTTATCCAGCTGGATATCCAGTGAGCGCCCAGGACCCGGAGGGCTGGTCCTGACGCCAGGGGTGACCACGTGCATCGTGGAGGGGTCAGCTGGGAGGATGCCTGGAGGTCTGGAGGATGGCTATCAGGAGGCCAGAGCAGAACAGGACCAAGGATGACTTGGTAAAGTGCTGAACCAGCATTTGCTTGCATACCTGACCAGACCTGATCTTTTGCACAAAGTGGAGAACACCCGACTGTTTCAGGAGTGCTCCTTTTTTACCCAATCATGGTCAGTGGATTGGCCTTCATGTTCAGGCTGATGTGCTCAGCAAGTTCCTCAACCAGTTGTTCTTTCAACTGTCCCAACTTTTTAGAGTATTTTGAGCCTGGCGTGAGCGTTCTGTGGATGCAGCTTTGGCGCGAATTACATATCAGATGCATGCTCACAGTTAAATCAGATCTATCAGATTAAAAGCTGAAGTTCATGGGGTAGTCAGCATTAACACAAAGGTTCCGGCAGTAGAAAGTTCTAGAAACAGTTCTCAACAGGAATCACCTACCTGAGGTGGAGAATACACAGCATCAGTTAAACTTTCCACCAATTACATCGCTGCTTTCAAAGCCCTGAAACAGCTGAGCCAATCACAGTGGAGTCTGACAGCAACATCTCAACATGTGATGAAACCCGGTCCCTCTGTCTTTCTTTACTTTTTCATTTCAAACTCCTGTTGACATCACCGGAGGACATTTACCTTCAGTCAGCTCCCCGCGGTGAACCAGGAGACTTTCAACTAAAGTCACAAAACCCTCTGAAAGATCCGGAAACACACGCAGAGGTGGAGGGAGTCATGACTGCTGCACTGCAGGGCAGCCGGTGTCACATCACGGAGATCACTGACAGGTGAAGACAGCTTTGACACTGTTCAGACAGGTCTATTAAATCTATGCAACTCAGAGCTGGCTTTGCTTCGTTTGCAAAACAAAACTTGGGCTTAATTTCATCATCCTGGGCTTTATTTCCTGATTGAGTCATTTCCTTATGCTCCATGCAAATAAAAACATAAAAACAGCTGAGTGCTGCAGACTGGCTGCAGGAGGAGGGGTTGGTGTTCCTTTATTTGCCTGATAAAGTCACAAAAATGAAACTAAGAAGCCTGGAGCACTCGTCTTTTGAAAAGGAAAGTCTAACACTTTCTTTTACTTTCTTAAAAGTTGAAATGAGAAGATGGCAGGAGGCCATCATCACCCCTGAATAGTGTTAGCAGTGTAGGCCGTTTAAAGCCAGAGTTGCTTAAGTAAAACTTTCACTACTTACCAAACCTTTGGACGCTATTTTCACAGCATGAGGCTCCTTGTCTTTGGCGGTGGTTTTTAACCCTTTTTCACCAAAGGCACACCTGAGATCAAGCTGAAACCTCAAAGTTTGTAGTAATAATAACCACCATTGTATAAAATTCCCACAGCACATCAAGACTTTCGTCCTGGCACACCAGTGTGCTCAGAAAAAGCATGAGAGAAATGCCAATCCCTCCACCAAACACACGCAAACACACACACACAAATCAGTTAGAATTGTTTAATTGACAAAACCCTAAAGGCCAGCTCAGACTACATGAATTCAGCCAGATTTAAGCCTGACTGCGACGTCGCAGCTCGTCGTCACAACTCAGGCCAATTTTGAGATTCGGGAATGACAAACGGTCTTGTAACAAAATTGACGACGCGTCCAAGACTCCTTACGATTCCTCACGACCATGATTCAACAAGACTAGCATCGTCGTCTAGTTTGACACCCTGACCTGACATTAACGACGTGAATCCTGATGCCTAACAACAGGAGAACATTTGCTCAATATCTTTGCATCATTATTTACAAGATTTACCACTTTTATTCCCTAAAACTAATGCGTGCATTTCATTTTACATACAACTATTGTAACACAACAAAAGAAATTTTCACCATTTTAGTAAATTCTGAAGGTCTCAATAATAATAATAATGTTAATAAAAAAGGTGATAGTCATGGTGCTATGGGTCAAACATGACCCGGTAGAGAATACTAGCTGTTGCATGCATCACTTAAAAGCTGTGTGTGCCAGCAACCCGGCTCACCCAAAGAGCCAAATTGATGAAAAATGCCTTTGCAAGACCCACGATGTAAGGGGTGAAAAGTGGCAAAAACTGATTAGAGTGGCAATAAAATAAGTTAAGGGTGGCAAATAATGGTCAAACTGCGGCAAAAAGGGGCAAAGTAGGCATATAATGACAAAAAGTGGGTGAAAAGTTGAAAAAGTTTCAGCAAAAACATGGCAAAAATGGAGTGTAAAGTGACTAAAATTTGCAAAAATGTGAGAAAAAGGTTAAAAAGCAGCAAAGAGTGGCAAGAATGATGAAAACAGTGGCATTTAATGGCAAAACGTGTCTTAAATGGGCAAAAAGTGGTAAAAATGTTAAAAAAGGGACAAAATTGCAAATAGATTATAGCAGGATAGAAAAAAACAGGTGGCAAAAATGGGATAGAAGTAGTAGAAATGGGCAAAAAAATGGAAAAAATAAATGCAAAAGTGGGCTTAAAGCAGTAAAAATGGATTAAAAGTGGCATTTTTTAAATTTGTTTTTGTTTTTTTTGTTTTGTTTTTTTTTAGTTTGGCAAAAAATTGCAAATAAGGGCGATGGAAATATACAGACAAAAATAAAGGTTGAAAATTAAAGCCAACTGTATTAATGTGGAGATTCAAACTGATTAATGTGACTTGTCATGGATAATTTCTGGGGTCATAGTTTCCCTTTATGAAGTTTTTCTGGGGGAATAATATTTCAGATTAAGACAAAAAAGAGCCACAAATCATCACAAAAGAGCCACATGTAAACTAATCTGAAGTAAACTTCTGTGAGCTCAACATCAAATAAACACTGATGCACTGATTTTCTCTGCTGAAACCCTTATCTGGATTTATACCCCGTATGTAGAGGATGCTGGGTATTTTGTGTTACATGGGTTGTTCTACCAGCAACCCAGCTCACCAAAAGAGCCAAATTGTTGAAAAATGCCTTTGCAAGACCCACAATGTAAGTAATGAAAAGTGGCAAAAACTAATTAAAGTGGCAATAAAAATATGTTAAAGGTGGCAAATAATGGTCAAACAGTGGCAAAAAGGGGCAAAGTAGGCATATAATGGCACAAAGTGGCTGAAAAGTAGAAAAACTGGAAGGAAAAGTGGAAAAAATGGATGTGAAGTTGTCAAAAATTGAGTTACAGTTGTTAAAAAATTGCCAAAAAAACTGCAAGAACATGGCAAAAAAATGAGTCTAAAAGTGACCAAAATGGGCAAAAATGTTAGAAAATGGACAAAAAGCAGCAAAGAAAACAGTGGCGTTTAATGGCAAAATGTGGCTTAAATGGGCAAAAAGTGGCAAAAATGTCAAAAAAGGGACAAAATTGCAAAAAGCAAAAAGCAGGGTAAAATAACTGGTGGCAAAAATGGGACAGAAGTAGTAGAAATGGGCAAAAAATGGAAAAAATAAATGCAAGAGTGGGCTTAAAGCAGTAAAAATGGATTAAAAGTGGCATTTTTTTTTCATTTGGCAAAAAATTGCATATAAGAGCAATGGAAATATACATACAAAAATAAAGGTTGAAAATTAAAGCCAACTGTATTAATGTGGAGATTCAAACTGATTAATGTGACTTGTTATGGATCATTTCTGAGGTCATAGTTTCCCTTTATGAAGGTTTTCTGGGGGACTAATATTTCAGATTAAAACATAAAAGAGCCACAAATCATCACAAAAGAGCCACATGTGGCATTAGAGCCAGGCGTTGAGTAACACTGATGTAAACTAATCTTCTGTGAGCTCAACATCAAATAAAGGTGTTGTGGCCATTTTTCTCTGCTGCTGATGAGAAATGAAATAGAGACGTCGGTCAACCATCACACACGAGCAGTCAGAATGAAGAGAGACCCGGAACATGGGGAGACTAAAACATTAATGGTTGAGCCCCCCCCCCGTCTGGGAAGAATCCACACCTGGACAGGGCTTTGTTTCCAGGCGGTCTGGACATCACAATTTAAAACACAGAAGGACCCTTTGATTCAGTCATGGGCTCCAGGTTTAACACCTATTCAGGAGCTATCACAGTCGCCCTCACTGCTTCATGCTTACATATGCAGTCGACACCTTCCTAGCCCTATCGTTTCCCCATGTCTGTGAGAGGGTAGGCTCCATAGATGGAGAACAGTGGGGGTGTTGGGGGAAAGATGTGAGACGAAGGAGCTAAATTCCCATTACAAAGGTCATTGTAATCACTGATGCACTGATTATGAGTTCTGATAAATCTGACTTTCTGTTGCGTAAAGCGCTGCAGAGAGTGTGTAAGGAGAGCGACACCTTCCTCTCTCTCTGTCCCGTTAGATACTCTGGGGTTAGGGGGCGGGGCTATGTTGTGTCCCATACAGAGGGTATGGCCGCTCTGCCGTCGTCACGAATAAACGTCACGACTCCACAGCCACCAGAGTCACCGCTGCAGCCCGCTCTGACGAGGATGAAGGTGTCACGGTGTCGACAGGCTGACAAACAGAGAGAGGGACTGGAGGAGGAGTCTGTGTTTGTCTCTGTGGATTACGGACGCGTCTTTTGTCCCGGCTGACATCGCTGGCTGGATTACCGGAGCGGACCGACACCCAGCTCTACAAACACACAGAGACTGACCTCTGGGTGTGAAAGTCAAAAGCACAGCACTCAGGCCTGTCGCTGTGGATCATCCTCAGCATCATGCATCTACTGACACAAAGCCACTCTCTGATTCTAGAGATCTCATCTACGGATGGTTCATTCTGATGACGGCTCTTAAATTTGAACCCAATAATGTGAACACAAGTAGTTATGTTACATATGTAGGGTACGGTGCAGATAAAAAGTACTGACCCCCTTTATTGATCTTATAAATTAATCATAGTCAATAGAATTTGAGTTTTGCTTTTGGCTGCATATATCATGCAAGCTTCACATTATGTCTGCAGGATTTTGTCCCCATTCACTCCAAATTTATGGCATCTTTTACCCAGATTCTCTTCATTTTCTGTCCATCATTCTCAATATGCTGCAGCACAAATTAAATCAAGAGAAGAAGAAGAATGTGTGAGAGACTAAGCAGCGGCAGCAGCAGCAGGGAGGCTGAGGAATAAAAATAAGATAGAGAAACAAAGAGAGAGTCGACAGGATGGAGAAACAGAAGTAGGACAGGCAGTAGATTAAGCCGAGAGCCCAGCAGTGATTGCTTGTGACAGTTTCTCCTGCATTAACATATGCACGATGTAGTGGATACAGCAGGACACACGTACTGGAAATGCAGAGATAATCTCCCAAACTACTGCATGATTCACACCAGGATTTACTGCTTTTAGGGCGCTTTTCTCTGCATCTGCTCGATCTGTTTTTACACAACAATACGGCTGCAATTCATGATGGAGGAGGAGGAGAAAATAAACAACAGCACCAGTAAAATGTATGAGGACAACAACTGCATGACAGGCCTACAGTCCAAGCTTAGTCCCTTCTAACTTATGCCCTACCCATCCATATCTAGTGACCCTTTGACCCTGAATTAGAGGTGAGGTGGTGAAATCTTCTCTTACAAACTGGGACGACCTTTCCAGTTCCTGATTTAAGTATTTATGGAGGTGGAGCTTTAGTCTATAAAGGAGGAGGCTGGGGTGGAGGAGGTGGAGCTTTAATCTATTTAGGGGGAGGCTGGGGTGGAGGAGGTGGAGCTTCAGTGTTTAAAGGAGGAGGCTGGGGTGGAGGAGATGGAGCTTTAGTCTATAAAGGAGGAGGCTGGGGTGGAGGAGATGGAGCTTTAGTCTATAAAGGAGGAGGCTGGGGTGGAGGAGATGGAGCTTTAGTCTATAAAGGAGGAGGTTGGGGTGGAGGAGGTGGAGCTTTAGTTTATAAAGGAGGAGGTTGGGGTGGAGGAGGTGGAGCTTCAGTGTTTAAAGGAGGAGGCTGAGGTGGAGGAGATGGAGCTTCAGTCTATAAAGGAGGAGGCTGAGGTGGAGGAGGTGGAGCCTTAGTCTATAAAGGAGGAGGCTGAGGTGGAGGAGGTGGAGCTTTAGTTTATAAAGGAGGAGGTTGGGGTGGAGGAGGTGGAGCTTTGCAGCAGCAGCAGCAGCATGGTTCATCTGCATTAATGCAAACAGGGATTATAGAGAAGTTTGTCATATTTAGATACACTGCTGTGTTGAAGGACAGAGCTGTGATTGGCTGTGAGCTGGTAGACGATAATTAGGATCCGCTGATCACAGCTTTGTCCTGCATGAACTAATGCTGAGCTTCATATGCTCACTACAGTGGACATGTTTTCTCTTCTGATGCTTATCATACATTTTTTACATTCCATTTTACCACACAATAATCCACTGATTCCTCGTTACCCTTGGCCTGTTTTGGTCATTTTATTCTCATCAGCTGGATAGGAAGATATTTCGGGGCTTTGTTGGGCTTTGAGGGACTCTTCATGGTTGAGTCCAAGCTTAGTCCCTTATGCCCTACCCATCGATGTTCAATGACCCTTTGACTCCGAAATAGAGGTGAGGTGGTGAAGTCTTCTCTTACAAACTGGGACGACCTTTCCAGTACCTGATTTGAAAGTATTTATGGGGCAATAGTAAAAAATGTATGATAAGCATCAGAAGAGAATACATGTCCCCAGTAGTGAGCATATGAAGCTCAGCTCACTTTGTTGGGCTTTGAGGGACTCTTCATGGTCCTTTTGGTCTATTTTATTCACTGTTGATAACTTATGTATACTCAACATACACACATAGACCTCATGTTTGATGCACCTATCATGACTATATCTTGAAGCGTCTTGGAGCATAAGGCCCCAGGAAATCGCCTGCTTCTGCATAATGATATAACTACACATGGTCAGAGTTAACATCGATGCAGAGTTTAAAGAAAATCCCTAAGCCTTCTTGATGTTTAAAGAGAATCCTTGAAGGATAAATAAAGGATATGATGTTGAAAAGACAGGCCTGAGTTTCTGTGCAATTATCCTGAACACATTATACCTCCATGGCTGGTTACTGCTGCTGAGGAGGTGTAAATGTATGACATATAAAGATCTTAAAACAGGCTTAAAGATGTTATGAAATCAGTGTGTGGGATGAAGACAGCCTCAGGTCCTATAATCTAAAGTTTTATGGCATTAAAGTGAACCTTTCATATTTTCTGACCACTGTGAAGTGTAAATGTGTTTGACAGTAAACAGACGGCTGATGTTATAGTGAAGTATAAATACAAACTCATGTATTCATTTAGACTCAAGTTTGTCCCTGCAGATTTAAAAAAGTTCCAGTGAACTTAGAGCAAAGGTCATGAAATATAAACAAGCCCAGATGTTCTTTAAAGTGCACTGATTTGAACGTCTGAGAGGATTTTTCTCTGTAAAGTTTCCTGCAGACTCCTGATGTACAGTCTGCTCTCACTCCACAGTGCAATGATAGAACAGGGTAGAATAAAGCCGCTTTGTTGTCATTGCACTTTGAATAACAGTTCTGCACCTTTAAATTAGCCAACATTTACTCATGCAGGTTAACATGTTGCACCATAGACAATGCAGCATGACAGCTGCATGAATGTTACGCACACATACTGACAGTGTTAGGATGTGGGTCTGTAGTGAAACTGTTTCTGTTGTCAGAGAGAAAAGGTGGTTCTGCAGAGACCGGCTGCTCTCAGGATGCCCTCCAGCGAGGGCAGGGGGAGTCTGATTATTTTTGGGCGGTGTTGATGACTCTCTGGAGGGCCGTTCTGTCTGCTGCTGAGCAGAATGTCAATGCATTCTACTGAGCAGTGCTCTGGTAATTATTCTGTTGTCTTCAAAACTGACTAGACCCCTTAATGCTTCAGCAGACTGAGACATTCTGGACAATGCTATGCTTCAAACTGTGTGGCAACATAACTGTGTCCCAGTGCACAAAGAAGGACTAGAGAGAACTTTAGGATGAGCTGGAGCTGAGATTGTGAGCCAAGTCTTCTGGTCCAGCATCAGAGCCTGACCTCATAAATGCTCTACAGAATAAACGGACACACATTCACACAGAAACACTCTAGAATCTGAAAGAGTGAAGGCTGTTAGAGCTACAAAGGGGACTGACTCCATATTAAAGTACATGGGTTTGAATGTTCTGTCACTACAGTCCCTGTTGGCTCCTGATTTGTCTGTAAGTTTCCAGAAGGAATGTTTTATCACAGACTTATACGTCGTATATCTTGATGTGACACTGTGTCGTGTTCTTTCTGCAGGTCCCGTCTCGCTGATTTCCACATGAACTGCCAGGTGACGCCTCACACGGTCACCAGCTGTCCCCATGACAACTACCACGGCTGCCTGGTGTCCTACGTTGGCCTGCTTGGTGAGTTTGTCGGCTTCTATTTTAAAGTGAAGGGATGAACATGAGAACATAGATGGTTCCACCTCCTGTTGTCAAAAAGTGAAACCCAAATATTGCTGACATACTTTGGTTTAGGTGCTACATCCCTGTCTGAAGACATTTGTCCCAACACAGTGAGTCTGGAGACATTACTGGCAGCTAATGCTTCCATGGCGGAGTTTATGACGGATGCTGCTGGAAGAGAATAACGGATTTAAGTTATGTGTTTCTAAGACACAAATGAAAAGCTGGTTGGTTGACCCTTAAATTCCACATACTCTGTCTGCACAGTGAGCCACACATGAACAGCAAATTGCTTCCTTTCTAGTCAATTTTTGCAGTTCCACTACATGCAAGGCCGCCCATAAGGCGGATAAAGGGGAGAGCTTTCTAAAGCCCCATCAAAATCATGGTCCATTATAATGCTAAGCTGTGATAACAACATTTTATTTTTAGCCTGAAAAATTGTTACTCCAATCAAAGCAACTACAGAACAAAATAAATGCATGTATTTATGCTGGTGTATATTTCTTTTTTTTCAAAATGCAAATCTCTTTTATTTAACAGAATGACCCTTTTATTGGTAATGTTACCAATGTGGATGGGCACTGTGAAATATTAGTAAAGTTGTGTCAGCCTTTATAGCCTAATGTGAGAATACAAGAAAATAGAATAGATGAAACTGAGATAACCTTTTTGGAACACAATAGAATAGTGAAAAGAGACAAAATGGCTGAAAAGTTGCAAATTGAATTAAAAATGGCAGAAAGTGGCAAAAATAACTTGGAGAAGTGGTCAAATGTGGCATGAACGGGTAAAATGGGCAACGAAATGGCAAAAATGTACGAAAAAGTGGCAGAAGATTACAAAACGGGAAAGTGAAGGGTAAAAGAGTGGTCGAATAAAAAAAGTGACAGAAATGGGATGAAAGGGCAAAAACATGATAAAAGAGGCAAATATGCTGACAGGCAAAATAGGCGACATGTAAAGATTTAGCAAGATAAGGGACAGAAAATGAAAAGATTGGTAAAAGATGGACATTACAGTAGGACAAAGCCTTAAATACAGAAATGCAGAAATTAGTGACAAATGTCAAAAATGAGCAAAAAGTGACAAGAAAAGCATCGGACACGCGTGAAAGATTAGCAAAAACAGGATAAAAGGGGCAAAAAATCCAAAACAATTAAAAATGGCAAAAATGGGCAGATGTGGCAATAATATGGATGCACAAATGCTATTGATCCAACACACACGATCAATAAAATCAATAAAACACAAGTGGGTGAGGTCCAGTCTCTGGGTTTATCAGGGTCCAGTCTCTGGGTTTATCAGGGTCCAGTCTCTGGGTTTATCAGGGTCTATTCTCTGGGTTTATCAGGGTCCAGTCTCTGGGTTTATCAGGGTCCAGTCTCTGGGTTTATCAGGGTCCAGTCTCTGGGTTTATCAGGGTCCAGTCTCTGGGTTTATCAGGGTCCAGTCTCTGGGTTTATCAGGGTCTATTCTCTGGGTTTATCAGGGTCCAGTCTCTGGGTTTATCAGGGTCCAGTCTCTGGGTTTATCAGGGTCCAGTCTCATGGTTTATAAGGGTCCAGTCTTTGGGTTTATCAGGGTCCATTCTCTGGGTTTATCAGGGTCTATTCTCTGGGTTTATCAGGGGCCACTCTCTGGGTTTATCAGGGGCCATTCTCTGGGTTTATCAGGGTCCAGTCTCATGGTTTATCAGGGTCCAGTCTCTGGGTTTATTGGGGTCCAGTCTCATGGTTTATCAGGGTCTGTTCTCTGGGTTTATCAGGGTCCATTCTCTGGGTTTATCAGGGTCCAGTCTCATGGTTTATCAAGGTCCAGTCTCTGGGTTTATCAGGGTCCAGTCTCATGGTTTATCAGGTTCCAGTCTCTGGGTTTATCAGGGTCCAGTCTCATGGTTTATCAGGGTCCAGTCTCTGGGTTTGTCAGGGTCCAGTCTCTGGGTCTATCAGGGTCCATTCTCAGGGTCCAAGCTTCCAAATATTCTCCCATTAACCATGACAGGGGTTAAATAAAAATCACAGAATATCAAAGAGACTTGTAGTTCTTCGGTGATCTTGTGATCTCTTGTCTCCAGCCCCTGAAATCTCCAGAATCTCAGCCAGTGGGTGAGGGTGCTTGTCGTCATTGGAGCTAAACTGCAGAATGCATGCAACGCTGCAGACAGGGAGCATGAAGAGACTGCTGGTTAGAATCATGCAGAATATTACTGGCATGTTTTCGATATCAGCAGATAATTACACTAAAATATAACCACTGGTATGAACAGAAATACATTTCTGCTGATATGCAGATGGATTTGTTTGTGTTATATTAAGCACTTTGTTGGATTTTCTAACCATGTGAGCCATTACATGAGGAATGTCATTTCTAATCACTGTGTTCTGTTCTTGTACAGGAGGAATGGAAGTTTTTGCAATGAAAATGATATTTATAAATCACTTACTGTACTGGCCATGAGTATGGAAATATCGGCATTTCAGATATCTGCTAAAGAAATCAACATCATGCATCCCTAGTTCAAGAAAGCTTCCTTCCTAGCAGCCAGTGGTTTAATATTTCAACATCACCCCTTTAAATTTTAAAGATAAACATGTTTTGTGTGTAACAAAGCTTTTATGTGGAAATATGTCTGTATACCTGTAAGAGTTCATTCATATTTTAGCAAACAGGAGACTCATATCCGTGGACTAACGGCTCTAACAGGACTGAACAGGATCCTCTCTGTGTAAACGTGCATTACAGTGAATCCAGCGTGTTAATAAGTGTTATATTCTCACAGGGAGCGTCCCTTTTCTCTGCTTTTATTTGAGAACGGAGCGATTTTTAAATGAGTCACTCCCTCGCTGGAATTCATCCCTGATTCAATTCCCAATTTACAGAAATCCTCTTTACCTTTCTCCTCGGCTAATCTGCTCCTCATTCATATTCCTCCTCTTCTGCTCTCTCTCTCTCTCTCTCTCGCCCAGGCTCTGATGTAACTCCCAACTACAGCGACAGCAGTCCGTCCAACATCACCATCAGCCTGTGGTGTAGCTGCAGGGGAACAGGAAACCAGGAGACCGAGTGTGAGGCTTTCCACCGAGACTTTACTCACAACACCTGTCTCAGTGAGTCTGCAAGATTCACCTTTATGCTTTAATTATGAGGACCAAATGTGAACAGAAACCACAGAGAGAGACCAGGGTGGTCACTGTGCTCTGCTTCATTATAGAGGCCTTTAAAGGGTGAACATCCTTGTTTTTATACAGTTTTCTAATGATGGTTTGGAGATAAGTAGATTTTTCTCACAAATGTGCAAAGGGAAAAGTAAAACTCAAGCCTTTTTTGAATTGCATCTACCACATATACAGCTGAATATTCATATCTTGTTCACATAGTCCTAGAATATTCCATCTGTACCGTCTGAGTATCTTCAGAGTGTGGACTGAAATAAACCAACAGGTAGCCTCCTCATCGCTGCGCTATCATCCAGGTGTTTCTGTGATTTACAGCGCTGAGGAGGAGTGTGAGCGATGAAGATGAGTGAGGAGAAAGGTTAGGCGGAGAGGATGTGTTCAAGGTCCCCTGATAGTGTTCTGTAAATAACAGCGCCGCAGCTTCTCTCTCACCTCTGCAGCCCCTCGTCAGACACACACACTCAGCTCTGTGTGAACACACACACTTACAGCTGAGGCGAGGAAGAGTGGCGTTGATAAGCAGAGTCACTGCATCTTTTATTAAAGGGATATTTTGGTATTTTTGATGTTTGGTTGTGTAATGTAGTAGACAACAGTAGCAGCAGTATCCTCCAGAAGTTTTAGAGTGAACTGATCCTTTAAGGAGAGCGAGGGAGCACACTCCATGTAATTTAATGAGTTTTAGGTAAACTTTTCCCCCAGAATGCATCTGTGTTTGACACTATTTAGCGTTGAAGCTTACAGCTGCAGCTCTTCTGCCTCAGTAGAACATCATCTCCTGATCAGCTGTTTGAGTCTGACAGAGATATAAACAAACTAAGTAAAAATGAGGGATTTTGACTTGCATGACAACGATGTGTGGTTTACCGTGAATATGAGGGGATGCTTCATGAACCTGAACACAGGGAGGATCTTCTACAGATGAGGACTCAGCTGGAAGAGAGGGAGAGGAGAGAAACTGTTGATATCAGCAGGACTTTTGAAGTCTTCTTCAGGACATTTCTGATCAAGGATAGCAGCTCACAGACGCCTGCAGCCTGCATCACTCCCCATCCAGAGTTCCCTGCCTCACTGAACAACAGTGTTCTACTGACCTTCCTCATCTTTCTGAAGATTAATCAGAAAAACCGACCCCGACCAGAAGAGCTGAATGGAAATGGAAATCTAAGTCAATGTATGACTGCCTGATAACCAAGCATGCTACGCGAGCTACAGTCAGCATGTTTACTTTAGTAAAACACTGGGCCAGCTGTCGGAGTGGAGCTCAGACATCCATCCATGCATCCATCCATCCATCCATCCATCCATCCATCCATCCATGCATCCATGCATCATCCATCCATCCATCCATGCATCCATGCATCATCCATCCATGCATCCATGCATCATCCATCCATGCATCCATGCATCATCCATCCATGCATCATCCATCCATGCATCCATGCATCATCCATCCATCCATCCATGCGTCCATCCGTCCATCCATCCATCCATGCATCCATGCATCATCCATCCATGCATCCATGCATCCATCCATCCATCCATCCATGGATCCATGCATCATCCATCCATCCATTTGTCCATCCATCCATCCATCCATCCACCCATCCACCCATCCATCTATCCATCCATCAATTTTATGCATCCATTGATCCATCCATCAATCAATCCATCTACCCATCCATCCATCCATCCATCTATGCATCCATCCATCATCCATCCATCCATCCATCCATCCATCCATCCATCCATCTTCTCCCAGCCAATGGGGCCTGGAAGACCTCTGAAGAGGTGCCTAGTAGGTATCCTGAACCACATTGATTGTCTCCCTGGAGTGAAGGAGCAGCGGCTCTACTCTTAGTTTCCTCTGGATGTCTGAATTCCTTGCCCTATCTCTAAGGCTGAGCACAGACACCCTCCAGAGAAAACTCATTTTGACTGCTTGTACCTGTGATCTCATTCTTTTTTCATTACCCAGAGTTCATGGCCATAGGTGAGGGTTTGGCAGTAGATTGACTAGTAAATTGAAATCTTTTCCTCCCGACTCAGCTCCACAACACCAGCAGTACTGCTTGAACTCCTTCACCTGAGGCAGAGACTACCTCCCCCCCTGGAGGAGGCAATCTACTGTTTCCCAGCAGAAAACCATGGCCTTGGACTTGGCTACAACCACTTGGCTACAAACCGTCCCAGTTCCTCCTGGTGGTCCCCAGCTGAGGAAGCTGACAGAACCACATCATCTGCAAACGGCAGAGATGACATTCAGAGGTTCCCAACCCAGAAACCCTCCTCTCCAGCTGTGCCTTGAGATCCTGTCCATGAGTTGTAGTAAAATAGATTAGATAAAAAAAGGCTCAAAGGTTTTTTTTTAGATAATTGCCTCAACAAGCAACTAAACAGGTCTATGTCTATGTGGGTGTTCTTTGCTCCACATGTGCCTGAAGGCTTGCTTGACCTTGTAAATCAATGTTAAGTCTCAAAAACCTGAGGAGAGGGCGGCGGTTTGGGCTCCTTGGTGGAGTGGGCGCCCAGGAGCTGGAGTCCTCTATGCCCCGGTCTCTGTTTGGTGCATGCTTCCCCCTCTCTTCACGTGTCTCTCTCTTTGGCTGTCCTACCCAGATAAATTAAAGAGAATATATGGATTCTATTTTTAAGTTATTCTGAACCCATTTGTGATCTGCAGGAGGATTCATTGGCAGCTTTTTTGCTGTTTAGAAATTGTTCCAGCCTCTCAAATATTTTGGATTTGCTGCTTTTTCTTTGATGCTTTAGATGTTTGAAGTTTATTTCTGACTGAATTAGAATGTTCTTTAGTGTATTTTCAGACATTTTAATAATAGAACTGTGACTTGATAAAGGAAGTTAGATTTATAGAATCATACATCAAACAGCTCAGAAACAAACGGTCCATGTGAAGCTCCACAGAAGAAGAAGAGGTCTGAGGAAGAGTTCATCAATCATTCACAGAGCCGAGTGAACACTAAACCATCGTCCTGTCCGATAACGCCATAAACTTTTCAGATGAATGTGTCCGACCTAAAAGGTTGTGTGTTTTAGAGCTGTGCTAATGGTTTCTGTATGAATGAATTCACTCTGACAGTACATGTATGTTTGGCTCCGTACTCTTTATTCAGCCTCCACTTTGTGCTCGCTCTCGTCCACACAAACAACCATCATCCGTTTGATGTCTTTCTGACCTTTTCAAATATTTATTCAGCTCTCAGTCTGCAGATAATGCTGAATATGACGTTGTTTAGATGTTGCCAAAGAAAATATTACTCACTGTTGAAGACCTAAAGCGTCTGATCCTGGACATCTTCCTGTATTGGGTTTACTAAGACGTCCATATGTGAAGCATGCAGAGGTAGAGGTGAATTACAGATCCATTTTCAACATTCAGACACCAACTGACGTCACTTTGTTTTTATTAAGTCAGCCATACTGGCAAAAAAAACATAGTCGGCAACTTCTGGAAAATGATTGGAACTGGTGAGGAACGACAGTTCAACCCCTTTTAAGTATTTAGCAAACATGGAGGTAAAAAGGACTCAACATCCCCAGCTTCACTAACATTCTGTTCTCTGCCTTTGATGAAAGCTTTTAAGCAAAGCTTATGAAACATTCCATCATTACACATAACTTTAAATCCTCTCCTTTGAAGATGATGTCATCAAATTGTATAAACTCTCAATCCCCACATTTGAAGATGAAGTCATCAAGTTTTATAAACTTTCCAACCTCACCTTTGATGACATCATCAAAGCTTATAAAACATTCAATCCTTGCCTTTGAGATCTTTAAATGTTGTTCTGGGTTCTTTGGAACCTCCAGGATGAGTCTTCCATGCAATCTTGGAGCCATTTTTGTAGGCTGGCCACTCCTGAGAAGGTTCACTATTGTTTTTACGGTTTTCTCCATTTGTGGATAATGGCTCTCAGCATGGTTGGCTGGACTCCCAAAGCCTTAGAAAAGCCTCTGTAACCCTGTCAGACTGATAGATGTCAGTGACTTTGTTTTTCGTCTGTTCTTGAATTTCTTTAGATGGCTCCTTGAGGTGTTGGAGATCTTTTAGCCTACTTCACTTTGTCAGACAGGTTCCAGTTAAGGGATTTCTGGACTCAGCAGGTCTGGTGGTAATCAGGCCTGGGTGTGGATCAAACTGAGCTCAGCTTTACTAGAAGTGTGGTTAATCACAGTTCATTCATGATTGAATGGTGGTCAGTGATTTTATTTACATGGCCCAAGTAGGTTCAGATGTCTTTTTTCTAATCCTCTCGCTTAACCAGTTTTTTAAAACACGTTCATTGATGCATCTCAGCAGACTGAAGTTTCTAATTTTTTTCTGTTTTTACCAGGAAACGCCATCCAGTCATTCGGTTACGGCTCAGAAGGAGGGGTTCACCACGTAACCGAGCCGTCGTCTACCTTCCTCCCCCCCGCCCAGCCTCCAATCATCTCTAAACCCGCCCCCTCTCTACACGGCAACGCAATCAAACCCATGGACAGTGCGTGCATGTTCTCCACCTGTGCCAACCTGCAGGTGAGCTTCTGACCATTCATAGTATCTTAAAGACAAAAGACAGTGGTTCTTTTTCTCCCTGCTAACTCTGGTTTTAGGAGAAAAAAGAGGCACATTTAAATTTACTCCCTGCACCTATTTTCTGTTTTACCGGGACATTAAATAAGTCCATGTCTCTACAAGCTCTTCATAAGGAACATCTGTCTTTGCCTGCTGTAACAGCTCGTCCCTCTCTGGGGAAAAGGTGTTTAGTAAACGGCTTTTGCAGCCTTATGTGGGTTAAGCTTCTTATAAATGACTTATTTACATTTATTGAACAGTTGAGTCATTTATTATGTTTATTCCCTATTAAAATCTACCCTATAGAGGAGCTGCAGAGTGTCTTTGTGTAAATAATCCTGCTTTAATTCATCAAACCACCCTAAAATAGCACCCTAATGACCCGATTATGCAGTGATAGACGGCTCAGGCTGGGGTTGTGATTCTGTGATAGCGTCATCATTACCTGTGCTGTAAGAAAGGTGAAGCAGGTAGATTTTTTTTTTTTTTCAACCCAACTTTACTCGTTGCATGAATTTAACTTGGGTTAAAGCCATTCTAAAGCAGGTCTATAGTTTTCTTTTCCCAGAGTCCTTTGCTTCAGTGTCTTAAAGTTGCAAAGCAGATGGATTTGCCAGACTTCATCTCTGTCATCAGGCATGTCCGTTTTGAAAAGCACCAATCCAAAACACCTGTGCCAAACCGAACTCTACTGGGACCAATCAGTGTCATTTACAGAGCATGAGGCGGTAGCTGTGGGTGGGGCTTAGTTATACTGTTTGCCTCCAGTGCAGTGATTAGCTTGGATGGAGCTACAGTGTAGCGGTTTTATCAGAACAGGATCACATCCTTTTATGAGAGCAACCCTAAAAGACAGAAAAGGTGCCATGTCGCTCTGATTGGCCGGTCATGAATGTGACGGACACAACTTTTCTCCAGTCACCTTACAGTACATCCCTGCAGCAGAGATATAACACATCCACACACTGATGATGCTTCTATAGCAGTGTTACTCAGCCCTGCTCAACCAAAGAGACAAAATACCTCCACAAGAGCCACGATCTAAGCAGTGAACTACAAGAGCCACGATCTAAGCATTGAACTACAAGAGCCACGATCTAAGCATTGAACTACAAGAGCCACGATCTAAGCAGTGAACTACAAGAGCCACGATCTAAGCAGTGAACTACAAGAGCCACGATCTAAGCAGTGAACTACAAGAGCCACGATCTAAGCATTGAACTACAAGAGCCACGATCTAAGCAGTGAACTACAAGAGCCACGATCTAAGCAGTGAACTACAAGAGCCACGATCTAAGCAGTGAACTACAAGAGCCACGATGTAAGCAGTGAACTACAAGAGCCACGATCTAGGCATTGAACTACAAGAGCCACGATCTAAGCATTGAACTACAAGAGCCACGATCTAAGCAGTGAACTACAAGAGCCACGATCTAAGCATTGAACTACGAGAGCCACGATCTAAGCATTGAACTACAAGAGCCACGATCTAAGCAGTGAACTACAAGAGCCACGATCTAAGCAGTGAACTACAAGAGCCACGATCTAAGCAGTGAACTACAAGAGCCACGATGTAAGCAGTGAACTACAAGAGCCACGATCTAGGCATTGAACTACAAGAGCCACGATCTAAGCATTGAACTACAAGAGCCACGATCTAAGCAGTGAACTACAAGAGCCACGATCTAAGCATTGAACTACAAGAGCCACGATCTAAGCATTGAACTACAAGAGCCACAATCTAAGCATTGAACTACGAGAGCCACGATCTAAGCATTGAACTACGAGAGCCACGATCTAAGCATTGAACTACGAGAGCCACGATATAAGCAGTGAACTACAAGAGCCACGATCTAAGCATTGAACTACGAGAGCCACGATCTAAGCAGTGAACTACAAGAGCCACGATCTAAGCATTGAACTACAAGAGCCACGATCTAAGCATTGAACAACAAGAGCCACGATCTAAGCAGTGAACTACGAGAGCCACGATCTAAGCAGTGAACTACAAGAGCCACGATCTAAGCATTGAACTACAAGAGCCACGATCTAAGCATTGAACTACAAGAGCCACGATCTAAGCATTGAACTACAAGAGCCACGATCTAGGCAGTGAAGTACAAGAGCCACGATCTAGGCAGTGAAGTACAAGAGCCACGATCTAGGCAGTGAACTACAAGAGACACGATCTAGGCAGTGAACTACAAGAGCCACGATCTAGGCAGTGAACTACAAGAGCCACGATCTAAGCATTGAACTACAAGAGCCACGATCTAAGCAGTGAACTACAAGAGCCACGATCTAAGCATTGAACTACAAGAGCCACGATCTAAGCAGTGAACTACAAGAGCCACGATCTAAGCATTGAACTACAAGAGCCACGATCTAAGCATTGAACTACAAGAGCCACGATCTAGGCAGTGAAGTACAAGAGCCACGATCTAGGCAGTGAACTACAAGAGCCACGATCTAGGCAGTGAACTACAAGAGCCACGATCTAGGCAGTGAACTACAAGAGCCACGATCTAAGCATTGAACTACAAGAGCCACGATCTAAGCAGTGAACTACAAGAGCCACGATCTAAGCATTGAACTACAAGAGCCACGATCTAAGCAGTGAACTACAAGAGCCACGATCTAAGCATTGAACTACAAGAGCCACGATCTAAGCATTGAACTACAAGAGCCACGATCTAGGCAGTGAACTACAAGAGCCACGATCTAGGCAGTGAACTACAAGAGCCACGATCTAGGCAGTGAAGTACAAGAGCCACGATCTAGGCAGTGAAGTACAAGAGCCACGATCTAGGCAGTGAACTACAAGAGCCACGATCTAGGCAGTGAAGTACAAGAGCCACGATCTAGGCAGTGAACTACAAGAGCCACGATCTAGGCAGTGAACTACAAGAGCCACGATCTAGGCAGTGAAGTACAAGAGCCATGATCTAGGCAGTGAAAACGGCGTGAAGTAGCAATTAAATAAGTTAAAGGTGGCAAAATGGTCCAAATGTGGTGAAAAAAAAGAGAGAAAAATAGGAAACAGGAAAGTGGTATTTCATCGTAGAAGGTAGCTTAAATGGGCAGAAAATGGTGAAAAGGACAAAGTGGAATAAAAGAGGCTAAAAGAAGTGGCAAAAATGAGAAAAAAAGTAGGAAAAGAGTATTTAATGGCACAAGGTAGCTTAAATGGGCAAAAAGTGGCAAAAAATGGGAAAAAAGGGAAAAAAGTTTTAAAAACAAGTGTCAAAAATGGGCAAAAAAGTAGGGAAAAAGTGGTATTTAATTGCAAAGGTAGGGCAAAAAATTGTGAAAAATTTGTGAAAGGGGGCAAAATGTGAAAAACTGTCAAAAAGAAGCAGTAAAAATGGGCAAAAAATGAGGAAAAAAGGGTAATTAATGGCAAAAGTCAGCTTAAATGGGTGAAAAATGGTTTAAAAAATTGCGAAAAAGAGAAAAAAATGAGGAAAAACTGTCAAAAACGAGTGGCAAAAATGAGTGAAACAAAGTGGGAAAAAAGTGGTGTTTAATGGTAAAAGGTAGCTCAAATGGGCAAAAAATGGTGAAAATGGGAAAAAGGTAGCTAAAAGAAGTGGCAAAATGGGCAAAAAAGGAAAACAGGGGAACTTAATGGCAAAAGTCAGCTTAAATGGGTGAAAAATGGCAAGAAAAATGGTTAAAAAATGGTGAAAAAGAGATTAAAATTAGGAAAAAATGTCAAAATGAAGTGGCAAAAATGGGTTAAAAATAGGAAAATGGTGGTATTTAATGGGAAAACGTAGCTCAAATGGGCAAAAATGGTGAAATGGCAAAAATGGGAAAAAGATAAAACAAACTTGTGAAAAAGTGAAAAAAAATTAGGAAAAAGTATAAAAAAAGTGGCTAAAAATAGTGAAAAATAGGAAAAAATTGGTCTTTGATGGGAAAAGGTAGCTCAAACGGGCAAAAACTGGTGAAAATGGGAGAAATAGGAAAAAGGAAAATAAACTGGAATAAAATGTATCAAAAATGGGTAAAAAAAGTAGGAAAAAAGTGGCATGTAATGGGAAAAAAAGCTTAAATAGGCAAAAAATGGTGAAAAGGGCAAAAATTAGATAAAAGTGGTTAAAAGCAGTTGCAAAATGGGCAAAAAATGAAAAAGGGGTTCTTCATGGCAAAAGGTAGCTTAAATGAGTGAAAAAAGTGGCTTAAATGGGTGAAAAAGGGGAAAAAAGTGGATAAGTGTCAAAAATAGGCATAAAAATAGTGGAAAAAGTGGTAACTAATGGCAACGGTAGCATAATTGGGTGAAAAGGGGTAAAAATGGGATAAATGGGACAGTTAAGTTTGACAATTAAAGCCTTCTTTATAAGTCTGGGAAACAAACTGATTAATTAATTAATTAATTAATTTCTGAGGTCAAAGTTTCCTTTTTTAAGGTTTTCTGGGAATAATGTTTCAAATGAAGATGTTAAAGAGCCACACGTTGAGATCACTGCTCTGGAGAAAACAGAAAAAGACTCCCTCCATGTGCTTTGCTCATTCTCACCTTGACAACATTAACGTCATCCTGTTGCATGCTGGGAAAGTGGAAACCATCCATTATCATTATTCAGGAGGAGGTGTAAGGTGGGGTTAGAGGTCGGACTAAATTACTCTCCATTATAGAGGAGATTTAAAGCATGAATTATAGAAACTCTGCAGTGTTTCTGAATGGAGAGCTATCTCTGACGTCTCGCTCACATGGATGTTGTTATACCAGCTTAAATAGATTATTTATACAGAACAGGCTGAGCTGCAAGCTTAGCATAGAGGCTGAAGCAGCTGGGCTTAGAAAGAAACACCTGAGACTGTTGTTCGGCTCACTGATGAGCCTTTTTGTTTTAGCGTTTAAATCCCAGGCAGCGCTGATCTCACTATTCATAGACCTGCTGACGCATCGCCCCCTGGTGGGCAGGAAAGGCTTCCTGCTGCTGAACACTTTGGATGAGTTCACGCTCTACATGTCGTCACCTGTTTTATTTATTGACATTATTTATATTCCAGCAGGCACCGACGTGTTTAGTTGTTAGGTTGTTTTTAGACGAGCAGAAGAGTCGACAGCAGCTCCTGTTTGCTCTTCCAATAAGAGAATCTGCAGTGTCCCCGTCCCGTCCCTGGGCTCCCATCTCTGCCGGCTAATTGTGATGCTGTCCTGAACCGGGCCGCGCCTCGGGATCGATGCGTTTCCCTTTATGTGGCGTCTGCAGGCACAGTGCAGCTCGGGGAGGCCGGCTCTGTTTACAGCCAGGTTTAGTTCCTGGGTTTGGCCGTCTTCCACGCTCAGGCTGACATGACTGAGGCGCCGCAGATGTCGTTCAGATTCAGGAGGAGTAGAGTCTGATTTGTGGCTTTGCTGACGGTCCAGGACTCTCCTGAGACGGCAAAGATGGAGGAGCAACAGCGGCACAAACACCTGTGAACCTTCGTCTCATTCAGCTTTACTGCTGTTAATATTCCAGAAAGATGTAGGGGAGATCAGACTGGACACTCAGACTCTTTTATTCATGGCATGGAGAATATTTACCCTCTCTTTAGGCATTAACCCACGGTCAGTGTTTGGACAGAACCTTCCTCCTGAAGAGAGACAGAGCGATGATGAGCATGCAGAGCTGCAGAGGCAGCTGCTCCTGTTCCACTGAACCGTGTTACTGCTGAGAGAGGAGCAAGCATGCTCAGGTATGACACAAATGTGCCGAACATGAAAACGCCCCAAATCAGGGAGGTCAGAGGTCATGACCAGGGGGGTGTGGCCATGCTAAATAAAGTCAGTGCTCAACATTTAGCACTGCTATCAGTCTTTCCAAGTAAATGGGGCTAATCGTTAGCATCATTAGCATCAGAGCTGCTGTAAATGAGAGGGACTAACTCTACTCACTTTATAAAATCAGCCATGTGGACCTCCTCACTTTGATTCTGGTTTATTCAAAGTTAAATACTTCTGAAGCAAAAATCACAGCTGCTTCCTTGTTTTTGCTCTGAAAGTTATCCGTTGTGCCTTTATAGTGTCGCTATCCACGCCTTCCTAGCCCTTACAGAACGCTTTCTAGCCACTCTGGAACTTGGTGGACTTTCCAGGGTCCTTAAAGATCAAATCCACACCAGCATCTCTGATTCTGCACGTCTTTTTATCCATTTATAAATCTTTTTGCAGCTTGCAGCTTAGCCTGTTGCCATATTGTCTGTTCGTATCCCAGAATTCACTGGGACTGGGCATCGTCACATCATGCTTTGCTGAACAGAGCATGTGCACAGATTTAAGGACAGGAGGAGAAAGACTCAGAGAGAGACAGAGAGACCGACCTGAAGATAGAGTAGAAATTTGGAGAAAAAGGTGATTTATTTTGAGATTATAAAGTGTATATTTAAAGAAAACAATCTCAAAATTCCAAGTTTAAAAAAGTCAGACATTTTTTCATTAAGAAAACCATAAATTTACAACAGTGTCATGTCAAAAATTCACAAGAAACCAAACTGAAAACAGCAGTTGGATTTTTATTAAACTTTTTTTTCTTGTAAATGAGTGACTTTTAAAAACCTGACAAGAAGTTTATTTTATTTAGATAAATATCTCCTCTTGAATATTATTTTTCCAGAGTGGCCCTTATACCCTGTCCTAATGATGGATAGTTCAGATATTTTGTCCAAGCATCTGTCTTCTTCTGCTTTGGTCGCGGTAGCAGAATAAACTAGTCCACCCAGACATCTCTCTCCCCAGCAACATTTTCCAGCTCCTCCTGGGGGATTAAAGGGGGTAAAGGGGAGAGGTTTCTGGGGACCAGCCAAACTGGGGGCCATCAAAATCCTGGTCCATTGTGAAGTTAAGCTGTGGTATTTTATATTTAACCTGAATAATAACCACTCTTATCAAAGAAAAAAAGATTGTTTTTATTCATTTGTGTAGTCCCCATAAAAATATAAATCCCTTTTCTTAAAAACATAATTGAAATGGGTTAATAATGGTAAAAAAGGTGGGTAAGGTGGTGAAATTGGATTTTTAAAGTAGCAGAAATGGGTTAGAAGTGTAAAAACTATAAATTAAAGTTGCAAAAAAATCACCAAAAATGGGAAAAATTGGTAAAAGTGGACAAAACGGGCACACGAACTGGTAAAAGAGGATTAAAAAGTGGTTAAAATGGCTCTAAAGTGGAAAAGATAGATGGAAATATGGTTAATTATGATGAAAAAATGCAATAACCTGGCATAAAAAGGTTTACCAGGGAAGAAATTGCCTGAAATTGATTAAACTGGGAAAAAACGGTCATATCAAAAAGTGAAATTGGTTAAAAAGGGCATAAAAAGTAAAGAGGGGTTAATAGTGGCAATAATAGTTCAACAGAGCCAACAACAGGCAGAAAGTAGAAAAAACAGGCAGAAATAAAGTGCTGGAAAGGGCTTAAAAATGGACAAAAATGTGTTTTGAGTAGCAAAAATGGGCCAAAATTGGTGGGAAAAAGTGATGAAAACAGGTTCTTTAAAAATCCAATTTCAACATATTTTCCACCATTTTTTGCCATTATTCACCAATTTAAATAATTTTTCACCCATTTTTAATGTTTTTAACTTAAGTTATTTTCATTTATAGAAGGCTATTTACTACAAAAATGAATAGAAAGAGATATTGATGACCTCCCCCTGTATACCTCCTTATAGACAGTCTTGTCTCCACATGGCTATTCTTGAATGAGCGTGGCTGTGTTTAACCACCTTCAGGTCCAGTGGGGGTCCCCGGTCTCTGGCACCTTTATTTTGGGGGTCCCGGACTGAAGAGGTTGAGAACCCTGCTCTAAAGGATCACCATGCCTTATGGGGGAAAAGAGCCTTAAATCAGAGACGACTGTAACCTTCTTATGGAAATGTTTGAGGGAATAACTCAGCTGATAGGTAGGAGCATTCGATGGTAGACTTCTATACCATCAAACATCCTTTTAAAACCATTAAAGTCGTCTCCTGATGGCTGAATGAATAGAAAGCCTTTCTTCAACACCAGCCCTCACCTATGAGACTAAACCAGCCAATATACTACAGCTCCCTCTGAGTCTGAACCTTTCAAACATGGAGTTTTTGCTGTTTTACGGCTCCTCCAGCACGATTTAACCCCCAACCCCAAACCCCTCCAACCAGCACTTCTCCCCTCCACCGGCTCCATGAAGAATTGTGGCTGCAGCTGCAAACCGCCATCCGTCAGCACTTTGAAAAAGCCATTTGTAAATACCTGAAATGTCAGTTTGTGCATTCCCAGTAAATATGAAACCTCCGGCGCAGATGAAGTTACATGTGAAACAGAGAGAGACAGATATGATGCAGAGGGAGGGAAAAACACCTAATGTCCCTCTGGATGCTGTATATGAAGTCATGCATGCTGCTGCTTTGAATTTATTTCCACGATTGTATCATTTTCACATGAATAGCAGCCTGGTTTCTCCGTGAGCTTTGCTGAGCAGTCAGTTTGGAGACCTGCAGAGGCGTACGGTGTCAGAGGAGGCTGCTGCTGAAAGAGTGGATATGATAATGATTCATCTGCATGCTTTAATGATCACTATAACAACGTTTGTGTACGTGGAAGCATATCTGCACCTATATATCAGAGGGAATCATAATAATAATCCAGCGTCTCTCTTCTCCATGATTTCCCGTCACTGAAAAGACTTTTCTTCCTTCCCGTGGGGAGATAACATCTGATTGGCTCTCCCGCCCAGGTACCAGGAGGAGATATGCTAATGAAGAGCCCACAAAGAGGCTGATGAAGGAGGGAGATAAGTGTGCGTGTGTCTGAGCAGGACTGAGTGTGCATCCTTATTCACGCTCAAACTGCTGCTCTGCATGTCAATGACAGGAGGAGAGCCAGCCACGTTTAACCGTTTCCACGCCGTCCTTGAGTGACAGTGAAGACGGCGCTTCTGTCAGAGACGGTGGTTAAAGTATCGAGTCTGGGGAAAGAGGATGCCGGTCCTTTAACGTAAGGATCAGCGAAACCATGGATGTTTTATAGAGAAGACAGTTTCATTTCTCTGAGTCGTGATCGGTACTGCCCCCTTCTCCTTGTGCACCAATCATGAAAATGAAGGCATTTTACTGGAGGTATAGAGTGCTTCAGAAAAGTGGTTCTCAACTGGACTAGCCACAGCTTCGATATTCTACACCAGAGGCATCTAGGCACACTCACACCTACGGGCAATTTAGAGAAACCAGTTAACCTAACGAGCATGTCTTTGGCGGTGTGAGGAAGCTGAAGTACCCAGAGAGAACCCACGAATGCACCGGGAGAACATCCTGTTAATGATCATTAAAAACCCACAGGTGTCTGCAGTGAATCTGCTCTCAGTATTTTATTATTGTCTTATTTGTCTTATTATGTGAAGGAAAATTAAAGGACCAGGAACATGGGCGCTTTGGGGCGACCACAGAGAATGTTGGGAACCAACCAATCATACCAATGCAGGCCCACAAAGCCCCTCCCCCCAGCATACACAAGCAGTGAAAAGCAAACTAAGACAAACTGACACTTCAAACCCATTTTTGTCCAATTTTAAATTCTTTCCGTCACTTTTTTCTGCCTGTTTTTGCCACTTCTTTACCAGTTTTTACCACTTTATGACTATCGTTGCCTCTGTTGATCCATTATTTCCTGTATCAACCTAACCTGACTCACCAGATGGATTGTTTCACTCATCCATCTGGGAAAGCTTCAATAGGAAACGTTTGAGAAAAGGCAGAGGCTTTGAAAAAAACTCGGAGTGTGATTGGATGAATGTTCTGTCTGTCACATCTCTACGGGCCAATCAGAGCAACAAAACATGTGACGAAGCCGCAATCAAGCTGCGTGTGCACAGCCAGTGAGGAATAAAGTGAAACAAGGCGGCTGTAGACATGTCAGTGCTCGACTTTTGTGGTTTTTGAAAAGAAAACAACTCACTGCTGTTCTTTGTTCTTCTTTTAACAAAGAAATGTCGTCAAGTTCTGATAAAACTGGCGCTTTAGCAGCATCCACGCTAATCTCTTCCTCCATAACTGCACCAGCTCTTGCTGCTGCTTGTTTACGTCACGACTCTGCTGCCCCTGAAAGTACCGCCCCTCATCACTGATTGGTCCTGTCTCTTTCTAACCGGGCCCAAACGGTTCAGATGAGCGCTTTGAAGATGAATTCACCAGTGAGAAACAAGGAAACGGGCGTATCCATCTGCTTTGCGAGGTTAATATCAACCACTTTTCACAGCCCTTTCTGCCCATTTTAACCACAGTTTACCAATTTTTGCCAGTTTATATCAATTTTTCATCCCATTCTACTTTTTTTTTGGACTTAAAAGCCATTTCAGCCACTTTTAATCCCCTATTACCACTTTTTGTGCCCATTTTTATCACTTTAACCCAAATATATTCTTTAGAAATCTAATTTCGCCACCTTTTCCACCATTTTTTGCCAATTTGAACAAATTTTAGCAATTTTTAACCCATTTTAATCATGGTTTTAACAAAGACGTACGCATGTTCTATTCATCCACTAGAGCATGCTCTATGATGAAATTACATTGGTTAAAAAGTTGTTGGTGTCGTGTGTACAGTAGGTCAGTTTGCAGGTCGGGGTGTGTAGGGGTGTGTGTGGGTGTGTGTGTGTGTGTGTGTTGTAGGGCCTATATAAATGCCGGTTGCTGCTGTAGGGTGTGTGCGTGTGTGTGAACCTGCACTGCTTTTTAATAACAGTGTGCTTGAACTCCTGTTTTTCTTTCTGAAAGCAGCAGTCATGTTTGACCAGGAGACATCTCCATCAGTCTGTGACAGCTACCTTTGTTAATGCATCTCTTAGACTCTTACTAGAACTGAAATGCATGCTGGTTGATGAGACAGTTCGCCATGTTGGTTCAGCTGAGCAGAAGAATACAGAGGACAGAGAGCAGCACAACCTTAACGGCTTTTGACCAAATCCTGCTCCTTCCTGCACGTTTGTGAGGAAGTGTCGACGTGTTCCAAAGTTATTTAGAGCAGTGGTTCTCAACCTTGGGGTCGGGACCCCATTGGGGGTGGCAAGACACTTAGAGGGGGTCAACAGATGCCTTAAAAAATGTTTTTTTTTCCTGCCCAGTCTTGTTGCCAGTATTTCCCACTTTCCACCAGTTTCTACAGTTTGGATCCATTTTTGTCTCTTTTTCACACAGTGTTGCATTTTTACACCAATTTTGCCAAACTTGAACCCATTTTCATCACTTTTTCCCACCAACTTTTGCCAGTTTAGCACATTTCTGCCACTCTTATCCAATAGTTGTCAGTTTTAAAACCTTTTCACCATATTTTTCTGCCTTTTTTGCCAATTCTTAGCAATTCTGGCCATTTTCCACCTATACTTGCCTCTGATGACCCATTAGTTTCACTACTAACTCTTTTTTACGTGTTTTTATGCCCATTTGTGCCCGTTTTAACCACATCTCACTATTTGTAATGCCCATATTTGCAAGTTTAAAATACTCTCTCACTTTTAAATCCCATTTCACCAAATTTTCAACACATTTTTTTCCACTTTTAACCTATTTCTGCCACTTCCTCTGCCCCTTAAACCACTTTTTGGGCCTGATTTTTGTCGCTTTAACCCTGTTTTGCAATTGTTTGAAAATTTTGCAAATCTTTTTTAACACTTCTAACCCGTTTTTGCTACTTTTACACTCCATTTCACCACATTTTCCACCACCTTTTTCCACAGTTTGATTGGATTTACGTTTTTAAGATGGCACCAAAAAGATATTTGTTGCTTTGATAAGTGTTTTTTTTTTTTCAGGTGAAATATAAAGTATGGATATCACAGCTTAACTTTACAATAGACCATGATTTTGCTGGTCCCCAGTTTGGCTGGGCCCAGAATCCTCCCTCTTTATCCCCCCTCGTCTCCACATGACTATTCTAGCATGTTCATGGCTGTGTTCAGCCACCTTCAGGTACAGTGGGGGTCCCCGGTCTCTGGCACCTTTAGGTCAGGGGTCATGGGCTGAAAAGGTTGAGAACCTCTAATTTAGAGCATAAAAATCAGACAATAGCATCTTATTTCTCTGTCTATGCTTTGTTTCTACCAGCAGCTCTCTCTCTCTCTCTCTCTCTCTCTCTCGCTCTCTCTCTCTCTCTCTCTCTCTCTCTCTCTCTCTCTCTCTCTCTCTCTTTCAGCAGGTTTGGGTTAAAATATGACTGAGTGACGTGTGTTTAAAGGAGTAAAGCTTTAGGTCTGAAATGCATATGTAAATGTTAGTGTCAGTATTGCCAGTGGCTCTAATAACTCTGTAAGATCAGATACTGTCAGACATCCCTTTTAAAGCCCATACTGCTCAGCAGGTGACTCACCGCCATGGCTGTTTCTGAGTGGCAGGTTTGATGGAGAATAAGCTCCTTCTGCTTTAAAACTAATAAAAACTCTCTCTTTTTATGAAGCAGGGTTAATTTTCCTGACTTTGAGTGGGTAGATGATGAGGAATATGAATAATTGCATTTCTCATAATGAGTTCTTGTTTTACAGGATGGAGGCCAGAAGTGCATCCCCTCTGATGAGTTCGAGTGTGAGGAGGTGAGGAGCTTTTATTATAATAAATAATTATATATAAGACACAGCTTTAAATGCATGCTTTATTATCATCCTCTGTCACATATACTCCATGTTTGTTTGGCATCCTTTTTGGTTGTTTTTACAGATTTTTTAATAAACACACGTGAGGTAAAAGGTCCAGATGTCTGATATGAAACATGCAAAAAAAAAACCTGAAAAACACAATTTCACACCATAAAATCATCTTTCAGGGACTGTAAGAGACTGTCAGACATGTCTTTATTTGAGTCCAGTTAAAACAATCAGAGGTGGGCATTTGTTTGTTATCATTAATCATCAATATTACATTTTTAACTGATTTTTAACATGCAGCTGCATGTTAACTTAAAAAAAATCAGTTGAAACCTCAAACCTACATTAAACATTAAACACCGTTTCTAAGCAAAAATGTGTCCAAAGCACACAAGCATGTTTTTAAAAAGTGATTTAACCGTCCGACTACCCTTTAAATACCCTAGCACACAAAACATGCACCAATAATGACTGCCATAGAAATAGGCTATTAACTAATAACACATTATTCCAAAATGTTTTTATGGCTACCATTATTAGCTTCAGTCCTCACCATGCATATCAATTTTTCCTTGTGTTTTTGAAATTTAACCCCTAAAATGCCAGTTTTTATCATCAGAACTGGATTTTGAAGTGAGGACGGCCGTAGTCGTCTTGCTAAAATAGTGGCAGCCTTCCCTGACAGAGACGTCTGGATAGGAGCATATGTTGCTCTAAAAGCTCTCCCTACTTTCCAGCATTGATAGTTCCTTTCCAGACGCCATAGGCACTAATACAACCCCATACCATCAGAGATGCAGGCTTTAGACCTGAGAGCTGGATGCTCCCTCTCCTCTTTAGTCCACAGGACACGGCGTCAGTGCTTTCCTCTGACCACAGAACAGTTTTCCATGTTTCCTCAGACCACAGAACAGTTTTCCATGTTTCCTCTGACCACAGAACAGTTTTCCATGTTTCCTCTGACCATGTTAAATGAGCTCTGGTCCAGAGAAGACGGCGGTGTTTCTGGATTCTGTCCACACATGGCTTCTTCTCTCCATGATCCGATTGTTCCACATGTTTTAGACTCAGTTTTTCACAGATTGGTGAACTTCTGCCCATCTTTGCCTCTCTAAAATTCTCCTTTTATACCCAGTCATGTTGCTGACCTGTTGATAATTAACCTAACTGGTAGCAAAATGCTCCTCCAGCTGTTTTGCATTAGTACCAATTACTTTTCCAGCCTTTTGTTGCTCTGTCCCTACTTTTTTGAGATGTGTCGCTGCCATCAACTTCATAATGAGCTCTATTTTTTCATGTCTCAGTTTCAACATCTGATATGTTGTTTATGCTCTACTGTGGATAAGATGAGTTTATGAGAAGTACCAACAATTGCATTCTACTTTCGTTACCTTTCTGCAGTGCCCCAACTTTTTTGGAACTGGGGTTGTAAATGCTCAGAGTGCTTTTATTGTGAAAGGCTGTTACATGTAAAGTGATGTACTCCTAAAGCATTGAGTATTTAGCAGTGAATGCAGAAATCCTGGGGCTGACAGGGCTGATGAATGTATTTCTATTCTTAGCTCTTAATTGGAAAAATTGAAGAAAAAAGTCAATTTAGATCGTTAGATGCACATAAAAAAATGTTAAAAAATGAGATAATGGCACTGAAATCACCTCAGCATGAGCTCCATAAAGCTGCAGACTTTGAGTCTATACTGGGGGAATATTTACCGCAGATTTGTTCTGATCTTCTGATTCATAAAAGTCCATTTATGTTTCTTATTTACCAATAACTCCATCCACAGGTGGGCAAGAAGGAGGAATACTGTGCTGGAAATTGCTTAATAGAGCTCCTACAGTTTTGACTTTTTTCCTGTTCAGAAACAAAAAATGAGAGGAAATAGAGGAAATAAAGGACTGGGTTTATCATCAGACGGGGCTGCAGCAGAGAAAACTCTCTGAAATGTCATGATTTATTCTGCAGCTCCTTTATCCGCACTAAGAAGAGAAAGCAAGCCTTTTAATGGAACCATCTGATGTAAAGATGAGTGTCACTTCTTCTTACATGTGATGAACATGAAACAGTATGAAGTCATTGCACCGTCTGCAGCAGCGCCGCCGTGTCCTTCTGGCTCCATCACTGTCACTGTTATATTTTCGAGCGGCGCTACACCTGGTTTGGTATTTCAACTCTCAGAATAATTACCCAGACTCCCACCTCTGACAGCCACAGTGTCAGCTCTCATTTGGAGCTGTGTTCATGCAGCTTTTTTCAATATATATGTTAATAACAACATCCAGTCCATGCTGGATGACTTCAAACTTTCAGTTTTCTCTTTTAAAGGAGGATTCCGCTGTTTTTAGGCCTTGATATTAGATTTAACATGATGTGTTGTTTACAGTGACACAGGTGAAAAAGGTGATATAACCGTTCATGGTTCATTTCTTCCACTAAAGGTGTTTTCATTTGTCCCTAACAGGCTTTGAATGTTATTTTAGGTATCTGACATTATAGAAGAGAACCATAGAGAAAAAGCTTTTCTGTTATAATGAAAATAAATTGTTTTTATGAGAAACATTGAAGTTATGACTCACGTTAGGGTCATTAGACTCCTCTGACAAAAAACACTTCATAGAACATGACAGGTAGCTCCTCCCCCTCAGACTGGAACCACTTAACCATCTATTTAGTCATTTAGGTAAAAGGCTTAGTGTGGGGAGATGGAGCTGCTGGATGGATGGATGGATGCATGGATGGATGGATGGATGCATGGATGGATGGATGCATGGATGGATGGATGGATGCATGGATGGATGGATGCATGGATGGATGGATGGATGGATGGATAGATGGGTGGATGGATGGATGGATGGATGCATGGATAGATGGATGGATAAATAATGGAGGGATGGATGGTTGGATGGATGGATGGATGGATGGATGGATGCATGGATAGATGGATGGATAAATAATGGAGGGATGGATGGATGGATGGGTGGATGGATGGATGGATATATGAATAGATGGATGCATAGATGGATGGATGATGGATGGATGGATGGATGGATGGGTAATGCATTGGTGGATGCATGGATGGATGGGTGATGGATGGATGGATGGATGGATGATGGATGGAAGGATGCATAGATGGATGGATGGATGGATGCATAGATGGATGGATGGATGCATAGATGGATGGATAATGGATGGATGGATGGATGGATGGATGATTGATGCCTAGATGGATGATGGATGGATGGATTGATGGATGCATAGATGGATGGATGATGGATGGATGCATAGATGGATGGATAATGGATGGATGGATGGATGGATGGATGATTGATGCCTAGATGGATGATGGATGGATGGATTGATGGATGCATAGATGGATGGATGATGGATGGATGCATAGATGGATGGATGCATAGATGGATGGATGCATAGATGGATGGATGATGGATGGATGGATGGATGGATGGATGATGGATGGATGGATGCATGCATAGATGGATGGATGCATGGATGGATGGATGCATGGATGGATGGATGGATGGGTGATGGATGGATGGATGGATGGATGGATGGATGATGGATGGATGGATGGATGCATAGATGGATGGATGATGGATGGATGGATGGATGGATGGGTGATGGATGGATGATGGATGGATGCATAGATGGATGATGCATAGATGGATGGATGATGAATGGATGGTTGGATGGATGGATGCATAGATGGATGGATGATGGATGGATGGATGGATGGATGGATGGATGGATGATGGATGGATGATGGATGGGTGATGGATGGATGCATAGATGGATGGATGGATGGATGGGTGATGGATGGATGCATAGATGGATGGATGGATGGGTGATGGATGGATGCATGGATGGATGATGGATGGATGATGGATGGGTGATGGATGGATGCATAGATGGATGGATGGATGGGTGATGGATGGATGCATAGATGGATGGATGGATGGGTGATGGATGGATGCATGGATGGATGGATGGATGGGTGATGGATGGATGATGGATGGATGGTTCATCAGGTCATATCAGAATAGTTCTTTCATTTTATCATCTTTGGTTGTAAGTCGGTGTCAGTCAGGGCCGCTGGCTGAATCTGTGAACTCTACAGCAGCGTAAACTCACTGCTACTGATACGTTTTATTTATAATGAACACGCTCCATCCGTGTAGTTGTTGTTATTGTTTGTAGTGCTTTTATTTAGTGAACTATGCTGTAGTCCCACCTCAGCAGGAGAGAAATGAAACCTAAAACTACAGCAGCAGAAATAAGTGAACACAGAGAGACTGATGAATCCTGTTTCTGTTACTGACCCGCTCAGTCTGCCATCACAGGGATGATTTAGGCAGAGAGGGAGGGCTGGAACACCTGGATGTGCATTCAGATCTGTTTTTCTTTCATTTGAGTAATTCAGTGACATACTGTTACAGTAAAGGGTTAAAATATAAATCACCCAGGCGGAGGTACAGGCTCAAACATGTCGTGATTCTGCTCTAAGAGGTTTGTATTTCCTCTAAATCTCTAACCTTTACCTGCCTCTCTCTTCCTTTCTTTCCTCTCGAACGCCCCCATCCCCCCGCTCTCTCTCTTCAGGCTCTGTTGGCCCAGGGGTCGATAGACTCTCAGGACTCGGCGGGGCCCAAGAGCAGCAGCCGGCAATCAGCCCCGCTCCTCCACCGCCTCTCTGTGACTGTGTGCGTGTCCGTCCTGCCGATGTTTCTACTCCTCGTCTCATAAACACAAACTCGACCACGCACACCGCACAGACGCCCACACACTCCAATCAGCACACCGACACCCATCCTCATAAATGGCAGAGAAAGTCACGCCACTCTGAGCCCTCCGCTACGGGAAAATGTCAACCAGCAGACATCCAAACATCGACGCGGGCCTTTGGAGGACGGTCAGACTCTCTCTCCACTCACACGCTCATTCATACACAAACACGGAAGAGGAACTGCTGAAGAGGAAGACGACCACGGACTGTGTTTGGCTGAGAGCGAGGGCGAGGAATTACAAAGGCACAGACAGAGAGACTCGTGGGATTTTGGATCATGGCGTCTTCATTTCCAAAGCTCCGTGTCCCCGGGGTTTGTGTGCTTTTTGTGCAGACCCGGCTCTGACTCACTCCCTCCAGCTTTCTTTTTTGGATCCGAGACAGCCGGGCGGGGACGAAACCACACAGTCGGACAGTAAGACTTCAAATCTGCGGTGTGGGACAGCCAGACAGAGGACGGACAGATGGCGCGGTTGTTTCTCAGCTCGATTTATCAATTCCCCGGACCTCTCCTATGGCAAGAAATCCATACGACAAACATACAAAGCACAAGCATCCACACATGTCCAACGCCTCTCGCCGTCTCCCCTTAGACCTCGTTAGCGGGCAAACAGGGTCCAACACGGACACGCACTCATGCTGTACACCAGTGTGCTTTTGCAGGTCTTTATCTGGGTTTAGTCGTCGACATTCTGTACAAACTTCATTTAATGTGAAATATGAAAAAAGTCCATCCAGCAGAGTCTCTATGAAGAGTGTATATTTCACATTCTCTCAGTGTAAAGTCGAGTGTGTGACTCTTTCTTTACGTGTGCGTGTTTGTTGGGAGTGTGTTTCTGGATGTGGACGTTTCTGTGGGTTTATGGAGGCAAAGGACGGCTGGCAGGACTCACATGGAAGAGACGACTGGAAATCAGAGGGTAGAAAGGAAGGGACAACTGACAAAGGCAGGATGACGAGTATATTCTTCCCACTAGAGCAGTGGTTCTCAACTTTTTCAGCCCGTGACCCCAAAATAAAGGTGCCAGAGACCTCGGACCCCCACTGTACCTGAAGGTGTCTTAACATCCAGGAGCATTCAAGAATAGTCTTGTGCAGACAAGGCCGTCCATAAGGAGTTATAAAGGGGGAGGTTTCTGGGACCCAGCCAAACTAGGGGCCCACGGAGGTCAGCAAAACCATGGTCCACTGTAAAGTTAAGCTGTGAAAACCATATTTTATATCTGACCTAAATAATAACCACTCTCATCAACAAACAAATATTTTTATTTATTTATAAAAATAGATCTGTGATGAGTAAAACTAGACTAAGACTAACAAAAATAGATCTGTGATGACTAAAACTAGACTAAAACTAACAAAAATAGATCTGTGATGACTAAAACTAGACTGAGACTAACAAAAATAGATCTGTGATGACTAAAACTAGAGTAAAACTAACAAAAATAGATCTGTGATGAGTAAAACTAGACTATGACTAACAAAAATAGATCTGTGATGAGTAAAACTAGACTATGACTAACAAAAATAGATCTGTGATGACTAAAACTAGACTAAGACTAACAAAAATAGATCTGTGATGACTAAAACTAGACTAAAACTAACAAAAATAGATCTGTGATGACTAAAACTAGACTATGACTAACAAAAATAGATCTGTGATGACTAAAACTAGACTATGACTAACAAAAATAGATCTGTGATGGCTAAAATTAGACTAAAACTAACAAAAATAGATCTGTGATGACTAAAACTAGACTGAGACTAACAAAAATAGATCTGTGATGACTAAAATTAGACTAAAACTAACAAAAATAGATCTGTGATGACTAAAACTAGACTGAGACTAACAAAAATAGATCTGTGATGACTAAAACTAGACTAAGACTAACAAAAATAGATCTGTGATGACTAAAACTAGACTAAGACTAACAAAAATAGATCTGTGATGACTAAAACTAGACTATGACTAACAAAAATAGATCTGTGATGACTAAAACTAGACTAAGACTAACAAAAATAGATCTGTGATGACTAAAACTAGACTAGACTAACAAAAATAGATCTGTGATGACTAAAACTAGACTAAGACTAACAAAAATAGATCTATGATGACTAAAACTAGACTGAGACTAACAAAAATAGATCTGTGATGACTAAAACTAGACTAAGACTAACAAAAATAGATCTGTGATGAGTAAAACTAGACTATGACTAACAAAAATAGATCTGTGATGACTAAAACTAACAAAAATAGATCTGTGATGACTAAAACTAGACTGAGACTAACAAAAATAGATCTGTGATGACTAAAACTAGACTGAGACTAACAAAAATAGATCTGTGATGACTAAAATTAGACTAAAACTTACAAAAATAGATCTGTGATGACTAAAACTAGACTGAGACTAACAAAAATAGATCTGTGATGACTAAAACTAGACTGAGACTAACAAAAATAGATCTGTGATGACTAAAACTAGACTGAGACTAACAAAAATAGATCTGTGATGACTAAAATTAGACTAAAACTAACAAAAATAGATCTGTGATGACTAAAACTAGACTGAGACTAACAAAAATAGATCTGTGATGACTAAAACTAGACTGAGACTAACAAAAATAGATCTGTGATGACTAAAACTAGACTAAAACTAACAAAAATAGATCTGTGATGACTAAAACTAGACTAGACTAACAAAAATAGATCTGTGATGACTAAAACTAGACTGAGACTAACAAAAATAGATCTGTGATGACTAAAACTAGACTATGACTAACAAAAATAGATCTGTGATGACTAAAACTAGACTAAGACTAACAAAAATAGATCTGTGATGACTGAAACTAGACTAAGACTAACAAAAATAGATCTGTGATGAGTAAAACTAGACTATGACTAACAAAAATAGATCTGTGATGACTAAAACTAGACTAAGACTAACAAAAATAGATCTGTGATGACTAAAACTAGACTAAGACTAACAAAAATAGATCTGTGATGACTAAAACTAGACTAAAACTAACAAAAATAGATCTGTGATGACTAAAACTAGACTATGACTAACAAAAATAGATCTGTGATGACTAAAACTAGACTAAGACTAACAAAAATAGATCTGTGATGACTAAAACTAGACTGAGACTAACAAAAATAGATCTGTGATGACTAAAACTAGACTAAGACTAACAAAAATAGATCTGTGATGACTAAAACTAGACTATGACTAACAAAAATAGATCTGTGATGACTAAAACTAGACTAAGACTAACAAAAATAGATCTGTGATGACTAAAACTAGACTAAAACTAACAAAAATAGATCTGTGATGACTAAAACTAGACTATGACTAACAAAAATAGATCTGTGATGACTAAAACTAGACTAAGACTAACAAAAATAGATCTGTGATGACTAAAACTAGACTAAAACTAACAAAAATAGATCTGTGATGACTAAAACTAGACTATGACTAACAAAAATAGATCTGTGATGACTAAAACTAGACTATGACTAACAAAAATAGATCTGTGATGACTAAAACTAGACTATGACTAACAAAAATAGATCTGTGATGACTAAAACTAGACTGAGACTAACAAAAATAGATCTGTGATGACTAAAACTAGACTAAGACTAACAAAAATAGATCTGTGATGACTAAAACTAGACTATGACTAACAAAAATAGATCTGTGATGACTAAAACTAGACTAAGACTAACAAAAATAGATCTGTGATGACTAAAACTAGACTAAGACTAACAAAAATAGATCTGTGATGAGTAAAACTAGACTATGACTAACAAAAATAGATCTGTGATGACTAAAACTAGACTAAGACTAACAAAAATAGATCTGTGATGACTAAAACTAGACTAAGACTAACAAAAATAGATCTGTGATGACTAAAACTAGACTAAAACTAACAAAAATAGATCTGTGATGACTAAAACTAGACTATGACTAACAAAAATAGATCTGTGATGACTAAAACTAGACTAAGACTAACAAAAATAGATCTGTGATGACTAAAACTAGACTGAGACTAACAAAAATAGATCTGTGATGACTAAAACTAGACTAAGACTAACAAAAATAGATCTGTGATGACTAAAACTAGACTAAGACTAACAAAAATAGATCTGTGATGACTAAAACTAGACTATGACTAACAAAAATAGATCTGTGATGACTAAAACTAGACTGAGACTAACAAAAATAGATCTGTGATGACTAAAACTAGACTATGACTAACAAAAATAGATCTGTGATGACTAAAACTAGACTAAGACTAACAAAAATAGATCTGTGATGACTAAAACTAGACTGAGACTAACAAAAATAGATCTGTGATGACTAAAACTAGACTAAGACTAACAAAAATAGATCTGTGATGACTAAAACTAGACTAAAACTAACAAAAATAGATCTGTGATGACTAAAACTAGACTAAAACTAACAAAAATAGATCTGTGATGACTAAAACTAACAAAAATAGATCTGTGATGACTAAAACTAGACTAAAACTAACAAAAATAGATCTGTGATGAGTAAAACTAGACTGAGACTAACAAAAATAGATCTGTGATGACTAAAACTAACAAAAATAGATCTGTGATGACTAAAACTAGACTAAAACTAACAAAAATAGATCTGTGATGAGTAAAACTAGACTGAGACTAACAAAAATAGATCTGTGATGACTAAAACTAACAAAAATAGATCTGTGATGACTAAAACTAGACTAAAACTAACAAAAATAGATCTGTGATGACTAAAACTAACAAAAATAGATCTGTGATGACTAAAACTAGACTAAAACTAACAAAAATAGATCTGTGATGAGTAAAACTAGACTGAGACTAACAAAAATAGATCTGTGATGACTAAAACTAACAAAAATAGATCTGTGATGACTAAAACTAGACTAAAACTAACAAAAATAGATCTGTGATGACTAAAACTAACAAAAATAGATCTGTGATGACTAAAACTAGACTAAAACTAACAAAAATAGATCTGTGATGACTAAAACTAACAAAAATAGATCTGTGATGACTAAAACTAGACTAAAACTAACAAAAATAGATCTGTGATGACTAAAACTAGACTAACAAAAATAGATCTGTGATGACTAAAACTAACAAAAATAGATCTGTGATGACTAAAACTAGACTAAAACTAACAAAAATAGATCTGTGATGACTAAAACTAGACTAAAACTAACAAAAATAGATCTGTGATGACTAAAACTAGACTAAAACTAACAAAAATAGATCTGTGATGACTAAAACTAGACTAAAACTAACAAAAATAGATCTGTGATGACTAAAACTAGACTGAGACTAACAAAAATAGATCTGTGATGACTAAAACTAGACTAAAACTAACAAAAATAGATCTGTGATGACTAAAACTAGACTGAGACTAACAAAAATAGATCTGTGATGACTAAAACTAGACTAAAACTAACAAAAATAGATCTGTGATGACTAAAACTAACAAAAATAGATCTGTGATGAGTAAAACTAGACTGAGACTAACAAAAATAGATCTGTGATGACTAAAACTAGACTAAAACTAACAAAAATAGATCTGTGATGACTAAAACTAACAAAAATAGATCTGTGATGAGTAAAACTAGACTGAGACTAACAAAAATAGATCTGTGATGAGTAAAACTAGACTGAGACTAACAAAAATAGATCTGTGACGACTAAAACTAGACTAAAACTAACAAAAATAGATCTGTGATGACTAAAACTAGACTGAGACTAACAAAAATACATCTGTGATGACTAAAACTAACAAAAATAGATCTGTGATGACTAAAACTAGACTGAGACTAACAAAAATAGATCTGTGATGACTAAAACTAGACTAAGACTAACAAAAATAGATCTGTGATGACTAAAACTAGACTGAGACTAACAAAAATAGATCTGTGATGAGTAAAACTAGACTGAGACTAACAAAAATAGATCTGTGATGACTAAAACTAGACTAAGACTAACAAAAATAGATCTGTGATGAGTAAAACTAGACTGAGACTAACAAAAATAGATCTGTGATGACTAAAACTAGACTAAAACTAACAAAAATAGATCTGTGATGACTAAAACTAGACTAAAACTAACAAAAATAGATCTGTGATGACTAAAACTAACAAAAATAGATCTGTGATGAGTAAAACTAGACTATGACTAACAAAAATAGATCTGTGATGACTAAAACTAACAAAAATAGATCTGTGATGAGTAAAACTAGACTGAGACTAACAAAAATAGATCTGTGATGACTAAAACTAACAAAAATAGATCTGTGATGACTAAAACTAGACTAAAACTAACAAAAATAGATCTGTGATGACTAAAACTAGACTATGACTAACAAAAATAGATCTGTGATGACTAAAACTAGACTATGACTAACAAAAATAGATCTGTGATGACTAAAACTAGACTGAGACTAACAAAAATAGATCTGTGATGACTAAAACTAGAGTAAAACTAACAAAAATAGATCTGTGATGAGTAAAACTAGACTATGACTAACAAAAATAGATCTGTGATGACTAAAACTAGACTAAGACTAACAAAAATAGATCTGTGATGACTAAAACTAGACTAAAACTAACAAAAATAGATCTGTGATGACTAAAACTAGACTATGACTAACAAAAATAGATCTGTGATGACTAAAACTAGACTAAGACTAACAAAAATAGATCTGTGATGACTAAAACTAGACTATGACTAACAAAAATAGATCTGTGATGACTAAAACTAGACTAAGACTAACAAAAATAGATCTGTGATGACTGAAACTAGACTAAGACTAACAAAAATAGATCTGTGATGAGTAAAACTAGACTATGACTAACAAAAATAGATCTGTGATGACTAAAACTAGACTAAGACTAACAAAAATAGATCTGTGATGACTAAAACTAGACTAAGACTAACAAAAATAGATCTGTGATGACTAAAACTAGACTAAAACTAACAAAAATAGATCTGTGATGACTAAAACTAGACTATGACTAACAAAAATAGATCTGTGATGACTAAAACTAGACTAAGACTAACAAAAATAGATCTGTGATGACTAAAACTAGACTGAGACTAACAAAAATAGATCTGTGATGACTAAAACTAGACTAAGACTAACAAAAATAGATCTGTGATGAGTAAAACTAGACTATGACTAACAAAAATAGATCTGTGATGACTAAAACTAGACTAAGACTAACAAAAATAGATCTGTGATGACTAAAACTAGACTAAAACTAACAAAAATAGATCTGTGATGACTAAAACTAGACTATGACTAACAAAAATAGATCTGTGATGACTAAAACTAGACTAAGACTAACAAAAATAGATCTGTGATGACTAAAACTAGACTAAAACTAACAAAAATAGATCTGTGATGACTAAAACTAGACTATGACTAACAAAAATAGATCTGTGATGACTAAAACTAGACTATGACTAACAAAAATAGATCTGTGATGACTAAAACTAGACTATGACTAACAAAAATAGATCTGTGATGACTAAAACTAGACTATGACTAACAAAAATAGATCTGTGATGACTAAAACTAGACTGAGACTAACAAAAATAGATCTGTGATGACTAAAACTAGACTGAGACTAACAAAAATAGATCTGTGATGACTAAAACTAGACTAAGACTAACAAAAATAGATCTGTGATGACTAAAACTAGACTAAGACTAACAAAAATAGATCTGTGATGAGTAAAACTAGACTATGACTAACAAAAATAGATCTGTGATGACTAAAACTAGACTAAGACTAACAAAAATAGATCTGTGATGACTAAAACTAGACTATGACTAACAAAAATAGATCTGTGATGACTAAAACTAGACTAAGACTAACAAAAATAGATCTGTGATGACTAAAACTAGACTGAGACTAACAAAAATAGATCTGTGATGACTAAAACTAGACTAAGACTAACAAAAATAGATCTGTGATGACTAAAACTAGACTAAAACTAACAAAAATAGATCTGTGATGACTAAAACTAGACTAAAACTAACAAAAATAGATCTGTGATGACTAAAACTAACAAAAATAGATCTGTGATGACTAAAACTAGACTAAAACTAACAAAAATAGATCTGTGATGAGTAAAACTAGACTGAGACTAACAAAAATAGATCTGTGATGACTAAAACTAACAAAAATAGATCTGTGATGACTAAAACTAGACTAAAACTAACAAAAATAGATCTGTGATGACTAAAACTAACAAAAATAGATCTGTGATGACTAAAACTAGACTAAAACTAACAAAAATAGATCTGTGATGAGTAAAACTAGACTGAGACTAACAAAAATAGATCTGTGATGACTAAAACTAACAAAAATAGATCTGTGATGACTAAAACTAGACTAAAACTAACAAAAATAGATCTGTGATGACTAAAACTAACAAAAATAGATCTGTGATGACTAAAACTAGACTAAAACTAACAAAAATAGATCTGTGATGAGTAAAACTAGACTGAGACTAACAAAAATAGATCTGTGATGACTAAAACTAACAAAAATAGATCTGTGATGACTAAAACTAGACTAAAACTAACAAAAATAGATCTGTGATGACTAAAACTAACAAAAATAGATCTGTGATGACTAAAACTAACAAAAATAGATCTGTGATGACTAAAACTAGACTAAAACTAACAAAAATAGATCTGTGATGACTAAAACTAACAAAAATAGATCTGTGATGACTAAAACTAGACTAAAACTAACAAAAATAGATCTGTGATGAGTAAAACTAGACTGAGACTAACAAAAATAGATCTGTGATGACTAAAACTAACAAAAATAGATCTGTGATGACTAAAACTAGACTAAAACTAACAAAAATAGATCTGTGACGACTAAAACTAGACTAAAACTAACAAAAATAGATCTGTGATGAGTAAAACTAGACTAAAACTAACAAAAATAGATCTGTGACGACTAAAACTAGACTAAAACTAACAAAAATAGATCTGTGATGACTAAAACTAGACTGAGACTAACAAAAATAGATCTGTGATGACTAAAACTAGACTAAAACTAACAAAAATAGATCTGTGATGACTAAAACTAACAAAAATAGATCTGTGATGAGTAAAACTAGACTGAGACTAACAAAAATAGATCTGTGATGACTAAAACTAGACTAAAACTAACAAAAATAGATCTGTGATGACTAAAACTAACAAAAATAGATCTGTGATGAGTAAAACTAGACTGAGACTAACAAAAATAGATCTGTGATGAGTAAAACTAGACTGAGACTAACAAAAATAGATCTGTGATGACTAAAACTAGACTAAAACTAACAAAAATAGATCTGTGATGACTAAAACTAGACTGAGACTAACAAAAATACATCTGTGATGACTAAAACTAGACTAAGACTAACAAAAATAGATCTGTGATGACTAAAACTAGACTGAGACTAACAAAAATAGATCTGTGATGACTAAAACTAGACTAAGACTAACAAAAATAGATCTGTGATGACTAAAACTAGACTGAGACTAACAAAAATAGATCTGTGATGAGTAAAACTAGACTGAGACTAACAAAAATAGATCTGTGATGACTAAAACTAGACTAAGACTAACAAAAATAGATCTGTGATGAGTAAAACTAGACTGAGACTAACAAAAATAGATCTGTGATGACTAAAACTAGACTAAAACTAACAAAAATAGATCTGTGATGACTAAAACTAGACTAAAACTAACAAAAATAGATCTGTGATGACTAAAACTAACAAAAATAGATCTGTGATGACTAAAACTAGACTGAGACTAACAAAAATAGATCTGTGATGACTAAAACTAGACTAAAACTAACAAAAATAGATCTGTGATGAGTAAAACTAGACTGAGACTAACAAAAATAGATCTGTGATGACTAAAACTAGACTGAGACTAACAAAAATAGATCTGTGATGACTAAAACTAGACTAAAACTAACAAAAATAGATCTGTGATGAGTAAAACTAGACTGAGACTAACAAAAATAGATCTGTGATGACTAAAACTAGACTAAAACTAACAAAAATAGATCTGTGATGACTAAAACTAGACTAAAACTAACAAAAATAGATCTGTGATGACTAAAACTAACAAAAATAGATCTGTGATGAGTAAAACTAGACTGAGACTAACAAAAATAGATCTGTGATGACTAAAACTAGACTAAAACTAACAAAAATAGATCTGTGATGACTAAAACTAACAAAAATAGATCTGTGATGAGTAAAACTAGACTGAGACTAACAAAAATAGATCTGTGATGACTAAAACTAGACTGAGACTAACAAAAATAGATCTGTGATGACTAAAACTAGACTGAGACTAACAAAAATAGATCTGTGACGACTAAAACTAGACTAAAACTAACAAAAATAGATCTGTGATGACTAAAACTAGACTGAGACTAACAAAAATAGATCTGTGATGAGTAAAACTAGACTGAGACTAACAAAAATAGATCTGTGATGACTAAAACTAACAAAAATAGATCTGTGATGACTAAAACTAGACTGAGACTAACAAAAATAGATCTGTGATGACTAAAACTAGACTAAGACTAACAAAAATAGATCTGTGATGACTAAAACTAGACTGAGACTAACAAAAATAGATCTGTGATGACTAAAACTAGACTAAAACTAACAAAAATAGATCTGTGATGACTAAAACTAGACTAAGACTAACAAAAATAGATCTGTGATGACTAAAACTAGACTAAAACTAACAAAAATAGATCTGTGATGACTAAAACTAGACTAAAACTAACAAAAATAGATCTGTGATGACTAAAACTAGACTAAAATGTAATGTAGTTTTAATCAGACATTTAAAATCTGTGATATTTCTGTGATATTTCTGTATCTATTCTGCCTCTCAGCTGTAGAAAGCAGGGACCCCAGGTTTGACAGAGAACACACTGGCATGATTTGGTACCAGATTTAGACAAGAGAATAAACGCTTGGACTAAAAGTAAAGACTAAAATGTGAGGACTTTTATGGATTAAAACTAGACTAAAAAAGTCTTTACACACTGGATCCGTTATTTTCGGATGTGTTTTTTTTTTGGATCTGTCATCCGAAAAAACGTCACGCGCTCGGACCTTGCTTACTGGGTCTCGTGTTTTTATTTGCCTTCACTGCCGTATTTCCATGGCTGAAATTCAAATAATACACCGGAAAACTACGGTGTTTGCAGTGAGGTTTTGGTGTGAGAGAGGGAGAGAGAGAGGGAGGGAGGTGTTGGGTGGGGGTGAGTGAGCGAGAGAGAATAAAGCAACAGGCACTGAACTGAACCATTATGGCAGAATATTAGGGCCACACAAAGAGAGGGAAAAAAGAATTCATTGTTTTTTTTTTTTTTTACATGATGAGAATAAAGTCGTAATATGACGACAATAAAATATTACAAGAAAGAAAGTCTGCTGGGGCGCTGCCTCCGTTAAAATGGGCAATGTTGAGCATCTTTGAATCTGTACTTTAGTATCGGTTTCACAAATAAGAAAATATTTCATCTTTTGGCACATCAGCATCAAATTATTATCAGAATCAGGACAATACTCCCTCATAGATCTGCGGCGCCGTGGCAGACTGTCTTTCTTGTAATATTTTATTCTCTTAATATTACAACTTTTTTCTCATAATATTATGACTTTATTCTCGTAATATATGTGTATATAATTATATATATATATATATATATATATATATATATATATATATATATATTAAAAAAAGTATTCTTTTATTTTTTTTTCTCTTGGTGTGGCCCTAATCCTCTGTCGTAGAACCATCACTCACCCATCTATCTGTTGTATTTCCATGGCTGATATCCACATAATACACCAGCAAACTACGGTGTTTGTAGTGAGGTTTCAGTGCGAGAGAGAAGGAGAGAGAGAGGAGGGTCCGGTGGGTGTGAGCAGGCAAGGAGGAAGCAGCGGGCGCAGTTTTGAATCATCACTCACCCATTTAAATGACTTGCACTGATGTGAAATTTCGCATAAAATCAAGCCTGTTCTGAAAAAACATATGACGGACGAAAATTTCGGCTCGAGTGTGCAAACATGACCATAACAACATGAGCTCGATTTTTTTCTTTTAACGTGCAAAAAATTCGGACTAAACAAACAGACCCAGTGCGTAAAGGCCTTAAGACTAAAATTAAAAACAGCTGCCAACATTAACACTGGAGCAAACTGGACATTCAAAATCCAAATTTGCATTTGCATGAAACGTGGAGATTTTGATAGCGTGTTTTTACACAGAAACCACTTCCTGTCCCATCCTGGAGTTCTTACTGTGATGCAACTCCATCTTCAAACATCCTATAGTCGCCCCTAACAGCCATGGTAGCACGCTGGAGTCTGCACACTTCACAGCCAAGATTAGCAACCCGTGCATCCATGGGCGTGAGTTTGAATTATAAATCCATGCCTATGAAACTGTAAACCGTGCACATGGATTTGCAAACTGTGGGATTAAATCTGCTAAAACTTTTCTCATCTTTTGCCTGTGTCTTTGAGGGCTCCTTGCAAAAACCGGCTTCAGTATCAGTGGCAAAGCCAGCAGCTTTTAGACCTTCGCCTCAACTCCCAAATGCATCAGCATAGGACCCAGGCTCTTTGATAACACTGTTTTAGGGACTCTCCAAACCCCCAGTGTTGATTTCTCTTTCTCTGGGCTTATTTTAAGCTGTGACTGCTCCAGACTATGAAGGGCCTCACTAACTGATTTTGACTTTATTTAGAGGTGATTTTTTGATAAATAAATGTGCTATTATGAATATTTAAAGTCATAATAGCAGATTAAAACAGTAAGAGAATAAGCAATGCCCTTTCAAAGCTTGCATCACTGCAGATCAACACTCTGCAGTCGGAACAGTTCCCATATTGTGTTGATGCTAATCGCCGGTTTTTGTTTGGATTTCACAGTTTTACATCATGGTGAATTGTTGAGCTGCCAAAACACCTCCAGTGTTACAGAAGAGAGAGGAAATGTTTTGTGTGGAAAAGCAGCGAGCTTGGAACCGTAAAGGTCAGAGAAGAGTCAGAAAAAGGTGACAGCTGAGGTTCACTGAGGATAAAAGAAGGCAGAGGAGTCGGCCAAAGACACACTAACTGGTCCAAATGTGGGTCTGGTAGACCTCAGACCAGTGTTACTCAGCCCTGCTCAACCAAAGAGACAAACTGTTGAAAAATACCTTCGCAAGAGCCACAGTCTAAGCGGTGAAGCAAAAACAGCTTGAAGTACAATAACAATAAGTTAAAGGTGGCAAAAATGGTCAAAAAGCAACAAAAATGGGTGAAAAGGGGTCAGAAAGTAGCAAAACATGGGTGAGATGTGACAAAAAATGAGTTATAGGTGACATAAAATGATCCAAATGTGGCAAAAGATGAGTGAAAAGTGACTAAAACGGGCCAAAAGCAGTCAAGAGTGGCAAATATGGGCAAAAAATAGGAAACAAGCAAAATTTAGAAGCAAAAGGTAGCTGAAATGGGTTAAAAGTGGTGAAAAAGAGCAAAAATGGGATAAAGTTGCAAAAACGGGCAAAAAAAGAGGAAAAAGGTGGTATTTAATGGCAACAGGTAGCTTGAATGGGTGAAAAATGGCAACAAAAATGGGATAAAAGTGGCAACAAGAAGTGGCTAAATGTGCAAAAAATAGGGAAAAAGTGGTATTTAATGACACCGGGTAGCTAAAATGGGTGAAGATTGGGAGAAAAAATGGTGAAAAGGGGAAGAAATTAGTAAAAAGTTGCAACAATCATTGTCAAAATGTGTAAAAAAGTATTTAAAAGGTGGTATTAATAACAAAAAAGATAGCTAAAATGGGTGAACATTTGGAGAAAAAACAGTGAAAAGGGGCAAAAATTGGATAAAAGTGGCAAAAATGGGTAAAAAATTACAACAAAATTGTCAAATTGCGTAAAAAAGTATTAAAAAGCTGGTATTTAATGACAAAAGGTAGCTTAAATGGGTGAAAAGTGGTAAAAAAAAAAAGTTAATAAAGGGCAAAAAATGGATAAAAGTGTCAAAAATGGGATAAAAGTGGCCACAAGAAGTGGCTTAAATAAGCAAAAACTAGGAGAGAAGTGGTATTTAATGACTAAAGGTGGCTTAAATGGTGACAATTGGGAGAAAAAATATGAAAAGGGGCAAAAATGGGATAAAAATTGCAAAAAAAAAAAAAAAAAACAAAAGTCAAAATGTGTTAAAAAGGAAAAAAGGTGGCATTTAATGGCACAGGTAGCTTGAATGGGTTAAAAGTGGCAAAAAATGGAGAAGGGCAAAAAGTTTCCCTTTTTTCCGTTTTCTGAGGGACTAATATGTCAAATTTAGACATTTAAGAGCCACATGTTGAGCACCACTGCCTCAGACCAAGCAGCAGGGCGGCGTTTACCGTTTTAATGGTCTCTAACGTCTCAGACCTGCCGCCCTCCCTTTGCCTCCATAACAATGTTCAAGCTCTGTCTGTGCGTATGGGTTCTTCAGTGTGTTCTTTACCTCTGGCCACTCTGTGGGGTATTTTTTATGTTTCTAGAAGTTACCGGGACGTGGATCGTGAGCTGGAGGTGTTTAAGCTGGTTCCAGTGGGATGTAAATGTGCTGTCCTCCGTCAGCCAAACGTCAAAGAGAGATCAGTTTCTGTGACTATGGTGTGGCCTTACTTCACTGTTCTTTCTTACATACTTGACAGAGGGAGAATGGTAGGCGTGGCTCTGCTAGCAGCCCCAAAAAAGGACATAATAACCAACACTGTAGTCCAGATCAACGAGGTCAAACCTCGCCATGTTGTGATGAAATTAGAGGAATATTCACATCTTTGATTTCTGTTTTTCATGGTCCAAAGGAAATAAAAGCTGTGTCCCAAACTGTGAACTTCCACATTTATGATACTTCATATAATGCTGCATTGAGCATGCACTGAGATTTTATTCATCTTTTAAATTGTTTTTCTGTATTAGGACAGGTGAAGAGACACAGGAGGCATGGGGGGAGAGAGAGTGGGGGGGGCATGCTCTAAATGCACCAGGACTGGGAATCGATACGCAACCGAAGCAGAGGACCAAAGCCTCGACACATGGGCGCCTGCTTCACCAACAAAGCCAAACCAGTGCTGCACAAAACCACTATAAAAACACCTTAACCATTCACTTCTAAATGTGAAAGATCAGGGGACCAACAACGGATCCCTGTGGGACGCCAAAGTAAGTCCAAGACAAGAGGAACGAGGCTCTATTTATAAAACGTATGGCCTAAAGAATAACTAAACACAGAGACCAGTTTTTCCAGCTGAAAATGTCAACAGGTAGAATTAATATGATAAGAAAACAGACGTACATAAGTTTGCAATGGCTAATTAAAAAGTAACTAAACCCCCACACCACTTCTTTAGCTGTTAACCTAACTGATGATCTGTTCTGTTCCAAAACTCTCAGAATGTCAGGATCACATGTTGTACGAGAAGTCTGAATAGGTTAAAACCTGGCTACTGTGGTTAAATTTCTCTTTTAGCTGGAAGAAAGTGATTTATGTCGAGCCAGCTTTTGCCACCACAGAGCAATGTTAAAGTCAGCATTAGAGCTCAACTGTCTGATTTTGCAAGTAGAATTCCAGTTCTTGTTCTCCATGGTGGTTTTGATTATCAGCAATGCTCTAAGCAGTAACAACGCCAGATTTACCATGATCTACCTGAGTGTGAAACTTTGGTATTTCCTACTCTAAGAGACAAAAGTTTTTACTGGGCGGAGAAGGCTCTGCTCTGAAGATGCTCCCTCGGTTAGTCGAGCTAGCCTGCTTTAACTTCCCAGGAAGCATATGGTTAGAAAACCCATATGGATAGATATAGTTATGACTATGTATACTGATTAACGTGAAGCAAGCAGTAGAATGAGTCTAAATATATGAGGGTGCAATATTTTTATGCTATAAAGGAGGAGGCTGGGGTGGAGGAGGTGGAGCTTTAGTCTATAAAGGAGGAGGCTGGGGTGGAGGAGGTGGAGCTTTAGTCTATAAAGGAGGAGGCTGGGGTGGAGGAGGCGGAGCTTTAGTCTATAAAGGAGGAGGCTGGGGTGGAGGAGGTGGAGCTGTTTTTTGTGATTGGTTGAGAGAGTTGGAAAGCAGTGATTGGGATCAGCTGGCTGTCAGCTGATCACAGCTGGATGTATGAGGACCATATCCTGCATGAACGTTCTCCAAAAAGGTTGATCATATACCATTGTCTCACATCCAGGTAGCTCATTGTCAGTCTACCCTGAATGTTTCTGTCATTATCCCAATAATAGAATCTAATGATGTGGCTGATGAGGGACAGCAGGAAGGAGGGGCAGGGTTTAAAATTCAAGGCTGCTCCTTCTCCTCAGCTGAAACCTGAGTTTATTTCCTCTTTAATTAGAAACCTCTGCTCCTGAAACATCATGCCTCACATTTTAAATAAACCACTTCCTGTTGAGGTTCTCAGAAAAAGCTAAAAGCTTTACTCCAAGCCAAAACGTCTCACCAGAGTTATCCCGGGGCTGCTAGCAGGGCTCTAAACTAGATGTAGACAGAGAGAGGGATGAGTGGATGAATGGAGGAAACAGGTGGACGTGAGGTGTACATTTGCTGATATATTTGTAAAGTTTAACAGAGCTACAGCGTGTAACTGAAATCTGTGTCTGGAGATCTAAATAAAAGTAACATCTGTAACAACAGCTGTTGGCTTTTCTGTGTGGGCTCGCTCTGCTGCCGTCCTGTGTGGGCTAGAAACGGCAGAAAGAGACGGGAGGGCCATTACTCTAACATATTCACTGGTTATATCACAGGCTGTAAATGAGGAGCTGCTTCTAGAGGATAGGGCGGTACAGCCTGATATTCAGCTGATCTGTGCATGAGAGGGGAAGGCTAGACCTACCTCCTGGTGAATCTACCGTAGGTCTCCATGAGGGATGGTGAGGGCAGAGAGGACGAAGGGCTGGGGTGGTGTGGAGAGTGTAGACCAGGGGTCATCATCCACATCTGCACAAGGGCCAGATTTAGTCTCCACAGAGACTGTGGGGGCCGGACTTTCAAATAAACAAAAATTCAACAAATATCTTGGTCTGATTTAAATATGACTGTATTAGTGTTTGTGTTTCTTTTCAGGAAATTTTTAGGTATTACAGTGAGATCTATCCTGTTATCTTTAATGCAGCAGTCACAGAGAGACAGACCGGCCCACGGAACTGTCCGGGCCCCTGAAAGTCCCAAATAATGGTCCCTCCCCAGCTGTGATGAAGCTCTAATATTCATTCATTTATGACACTTTTAACCCTTTCATTACTTCATTTGAACATTTCTGCAATATTTTCTGCCCCTCAACTTATTTTTTAACATTTTTGCCACTTTTGCCCATTTTGACACTCTTGAACCCATTTTTGTAACTTTCCTGCCCATCACTGCTCCTGTGTGCCACTCTTTAACCGCTTTTCACTACTTTCCAGGCTATTTTTACAATATTTTTGCCACTTTTAACTCATTTTTGATACCTTTTTTCCACTTTAAAACAATTTTTCTTTTCTCTAAACCCTTTTAAACCAATTTTCCTGCACATTTTTGCCCCTTTGTGCCTCTGTAGTATCCATTTTTGCCACTTTTTTAAACATTTTTTTTATTACTTTTTTGCACCATTATTTTCTGCATCTAACAACCCATTTTTTAACTTTTTTCCTCTTTTACCAATTTTTTGCCAAATTTTTACCTCTTTTCCTGTAAATTTTTGCCCCTTTTTGCCACTCTAGTATCTATTTTGCAACTTTAACCCTTTTTCATCACTTTTTTGCACCATTTTTTGCTTCTAACAGCCCATTTTTTAACTTTTTTTCCCCTTTTACCATTTTTAGCCACATTTTAACTTCTTTTCCTGCACATTTTTGCTCCTTTGCAAATCTCCACAACCCATATTGCCACTCTCTAACCCCTTTTCATCACTTACTCAGGCCATTTTTGCAACATTTCTACCAGTCTTAACCCATTCTTAAAATTATTTACTAAAAATGAATGACGAGTGAATTTCTGTAAAAACAGGTCAAAATCAGATCATTCTATTTCAATAGTATTTTTTTTTTTTGGATGGATTTAACAGCTGCAGACATTTAAAGCTAAAAGACTCTCCTAAAACCAGAACATCTTCTTTTCCTCCTTTTTCTGAATTTAATGATCTTCTGGGGGCCGGACACGAAGCTTTGGGGGGCCTGATTTGGCCCTCGGGCCGCCAGTTGATGATCAGTGGTGTAGAGCGTATTACTCTATTGGGTACGTGCATGCTTAAAGGTTAACTTTTGATCCCAGAGCTAGTTTAAGTGTCTGCAGCTTAACCTGATGCATATCGTCTCAGGTTAAACTTTTGCTCAAAAATATCTGCATGTGTAACAAAGCAACGTTTTGTGGTAAAAGCCGATTAGGAGTACTGTACCTTTAAGAAGGCAGAGCTCTTGATAGCTGCAAAAAGATACAAGCTGTCTGAGTGACTATTTCTGCAAAGTTTGAATTACCTCTCATAATTCATTCATGACATTCTGCTTTTGCAGGTGAGGGATCAGCCTGGGGTCCAGAGACTTTGGAGCCTGACCTTTGACCTCCAGCATATAATCAGTTCATCATTAAATCAGAGTGGGCCTTCGAGCAGAGTTAGAAGAAAAGCACTCAAAGCATTCATGAGATATTGTTTTTACAAACGAGGGATTTACATGGGGCCCAGTAACCTTGACCTTTGAACCTCAACCTCTGAAATCTTCTAGATAGATCCTTGAGGCAGAGTCAACATTGGGCAAAGGCTGAAGAAAATCTAAGAATTCGGTGGAGTCTCCATCAGTGGCATCAGTCTCAGACAGGTGTGCTCGTTAGTTTGCCAGGTGAGTCTAATTAAAGGGAAAACACTCATGGAGGCTGTTCCACATTTTTAAACAGGTCACAGCCTTCATGGAAATGGGGACAAAGAAAGTAGTAGTAGTGGTGAAGTATCCTGCAAAAGAGCACAAACAGGTTTGTTCAGGTTAAGGTGTATTATAGTTTCTGTAGGGTAAACCATGGTAAATGACGCTGCTGGTCATCAGCGGGGCTACAGGGGCTACAGGGGCTTAAGCCCCGGATGTTTTCATTAAAGCCCTGAACCTTTTTGGTCTCAGAGCGACTCGCTCCTCTGTGAAGTTATTGGCTGTGCATGAATTTAGGATGAAGTGAGTGCTCCCTCATCCATATACAATCTTGGGTAAAAGCCGAGGCTGCGTAGTGAAACCAAAGCTGAATGAAGAAACGTTCAGCATGGAGGACAGCAGATGGTCTGAATCCAGGTAAAGTTTCTACAGTCTGATTCAGCAGACAGCCAACATACAGCACGTTCACTCAGCCTGAGCTCACTGCTCGGTCACGTGTGTCTGCTTGTCTGTGCCGTTTCAGTCAGACTCACCACTCTGATTAAAGCTCAAACACACACACGTCCGTCACGTTAACCAGTTAGATTATGGAGCTAGGACTGAGGGAATAAATCTGCATCCTCCACGTTTCAGACAGCACTCTTTTCTTTAAGTTTTCCTTCAGGTTCTGAACGTGTCTGATAAACAGTGATCTGATCCTGTTGGCTGTGAGTCTGCGCTGGGTCAGTGTGTCACACACACACACTGAGCACAGCAGAGATGTTAAACACAGTCTCACTCATTTATTTGGAGAAATATCTCTCTAAAAAATTAAAATAACCAAACAAACAAAAAAGATAACTTTTTTATCATTTTGAGCAAAACTCTTCACATAAACTGTAACATCTGGTTACAGCTGTGTTTAAAACATGCAGTCAGACATGAACCATCTAGAATAAAGGATGATCTGAAAGAGGAGAGATTAAACTTCTACTCATGTTTAGCCTGAGTCTTTATGGTGTTTCTGCTGAAGTGTGAGCTGGCTGTAGACTGAGAGGCTAAAATCAGATAGAACCACTAACGTTTTTACTCTTGAAGACATTGGCTGTTCTGAAAGTCTGTCATTTATCTGGCTCTTAAACAGATAAATATGATGAGGCTTTTAGACTCTAGAAGATGGTTTGGTTTTGTGTTTAGTCTGACCTTATGGACTCCATCGTGTGGAAACAGTTCACTTGAGAATTTTTCTGCAATTCACAGCTAATTTAGCCACTACATTTGTAGTTTAAAAAAATAGTGCAAAACACACCGAAATAAAGGAAATCAAGCCCAAAGATTTCTGGGAGAAGAAGCCAGACCCCCACACATCTGAAGTAAATCTAACTACTGTACATGGGATTGACTTTGGCAGGTTTAAGTTTCAGGGTAAGGTAAAGGAAAGGATAAAAATAAATACAGCTGCTGAAAATATGAGGAAAGGACGGATACAGCCTTACAGAAGAGGATTCTCCAGGAGAAAGAGTGAAATGACTGACATCAGGAAAAGAAAATGGGTGGAAATGTGTGATGAGCCAAGAGAGGAGAAGAGGAAAATTATTAGAGAAAAGCCTGAGGCTGAATTCAGATTTGAGGAATCATGAAACACGAAGTAAAAGAAAAGTAAACAGAGAAAGAGAGAGGAAGGAGAGGAGAGGAAGTGAAGTCACTAGCAGTGGTTTTAAAGTCAGGTGAAGACAAAGAGGATAAAAGAGCTGAGTTACAGAGAAGATAACAGAGGAGCAAGAGCTGATGTGACTAACATACGTGTCAAACTGGATCTTTTAGTGGTGGTAGAATGGTCATACATCTAAAAATCCTTTTTTATATTTTTCTTTCGGTGGAGCAAACTTCCATCCAGGAGTAAAAGAGAGGAGCAGACAGAGACAGGCAGAGATTTGAAGATTAGACGACTAAAGCGGGGATTTTGTTCCGATTTTCCCTCTTCCCAACCAAGGACAGCAAATGCCTGATTATCTTATATCCTATAAGATTATCCTGTAAGATTATCCTGTAAGATTATCCTGTAAGATTATCTTATAAGATTATCCTGTAAGATTATCCTGTAAGATTATCCTGTAAGATTATCCTGTAAGATTATCTTATAAGATTATCCTGTAAGATTATCCTGTAAGATTATCCTGTAAGATTATTTTATAAGATTATCCTGTAAGATTATCCTGTAAGATTATCCTGTAAGATTATTTTATAAGATTATCCTGTAAGATTATCCTGTAAGATTATCCTGTAAGATTATCCTGTAAGATTATCTTATAAGATTATCCTGTAAGATTATCTTATAAGATTATCCTGTAAGATTATCCTGTAAGATTATCTTATAAGATTATCCTGTAAGATTATCCTGTAAGATTATCTTATAAGATTATCCTGTAAGATTATCCTGTAAGATTATCTTATAAGATTATCCTTTAAGATTATCTTATAAGATTATCCTGTAAGATTATCCTGTAAGATTATCTTATAAGATTATCCTATAAGATTATCCTGTAAGATTATCTTATAAGATTATCCTGTAAGATTATCCTGTAAGATTATCCTGTAAGATTATCCTGTAAGATTATCCTGTAAGATTATCCTATAAGATTATCCTGTAAGATTATCTTATAAGATTATCCTGTAAGATTATCCTGTAAGATTATCCTGTAAGATTATCCTGTAAGATTATCTTATAAGATTATCCTGTAAGATTATCCTGTAAGATTATCCTGTAAGATTATCCTGTAAGATTATCCTATAAGATTATCCTGTAAGATTATCTTATAAGATTATCCTGTAAGATTATCCTGTAAGATTATCCTGTAAGATTATCTTATAAGATTATCCTGTAAGATTATCCTGTAAGATTATCCTGTAAGATTATCCTGTAAGATTATCCTGTAAGATTATCTTATAAGATTATCCTGTAAGATTATCCTGTAAGATTATCCTGTAAGATTATCCTGTAAGATTATCCTGTAAGATTATCTTATAAGATTATCCTGTAAGATTATCCTGTAAGATTATCCTGTAAGATTATCCTGTAAGATTATCCTGTAAGATTATCCTGTAAGATTATCTTATAAGATTATCCTGTAAGATTATCCTGTAAGATTATCCTGTAAGATTATCCTGTAAGATTATCTTATAAGATTATCCTGTAAGATTATCCTGTAAGATTATCCTGTAAGATTATTTTATAAGATTATCCTGTAAGATTATCCTGTAAGATTATCCTGTAAGATTATTTTATAAGATTATCCTGTAAGATTATCCTGTAAGATTATCCTGTAAGATTATCCTGTAAGATTATCTTATAAGATTATCCTGTAAGATTATCTTATAAGATTATCCTGTAAGATTATCCTGTAAGATTATCTTATAAGATTATCCTATAAGATTATCCTGTAAGATTATCTTATAAGATTATCCTGTAAGATTATCCTGTAAGATTATCCTGTAAGATTATCCTGTAAGATTATCCTATAAGATTATCCTGTAAGATTATCTTATAAGATTATCCTGTAAGATTATCCTGTAAGATTATCCTGTAAGATTATCCTGTAAGATTATCTTATAAGATTATCCTGTAAGATTATCCTGTAAGATTATCCTGTAAGATTATCTTATAAGATTATCCTGTAAGATTATCCTGTAAGATTATCCTGTAAGATTATCTTATAAGATTATCCTGTAAGATTATCTTATAAGATTATCCTGTAAGATTATCCTGTAAGATTATCTTATAAGATTATCCTTTAAGATTATCTTATAAGATTATCCTGTAAGATTATCCTGTAAGATTATCTTATAAGATTATCCTATAAGATTATCCTGTAAGATTATCTTATAAGATTATCCTGTAAGATTATCCTGTAAGATTATCCTGTAAGATTATCCTGTAAGATTATCCTGTAAGATTATCCTATAAGATTATCCTGTAAGATTATCTTATAAGATTATCCTGTAAGATTATCCTGTAAGATTATCCTGTAAGATTATCCTGTAAGATTATCTTATAAGATTATCCTGTAAGATTATCCTGTAAGATTATCCTGTAAGATTATCCTGTAAGATTATCCTGTAAGATTATCCTGTAAGATTATCTTATAAGATTATCCTGTAAGATTATCCTGTAAGATTATCCTGTAAGATTATCTTATAAGATTATCCTGTAAGATTATCCTGTAAGATTATCCTGTAAGATTATCCTGTAAGATTATCTTATAAGATTATCCTGTAAGATTATCCTGTAAGATTATCCTGTAAGATTATCCTGTAAGATTATCTTATAAGATTATCCTGTAAGATTATCCTGTAAGATTATCCTGTAAGATTATCTTATAAGATTATCCTGTAAGATTATCCTGTAAGATTATCTTATAAGATTATCCTGTAAGATTATCCTGTAAGATTATCCTGTAAGATTATCCTGTAAGATTATCCTGTAAGATTATCCTGTAAGATTATCTTATAAGATTATCCTGTAAGATTATCCTGTAAGATTATCCTGTAAGATTATCCTGTAAGATTATCCTGTGAGATTATCCTGTAAGATTATCCTGTAAGATTATCCTGTAAGATTATCCTGTAAGATTATCCTGTAAGATTATCCTGTAAGATTATCCTGTAAGATTATCTTATAAGATTATCCTGTAAGATTATCCTGTAAGATTATCCTGTAAGATTATCTTATAAGATTATCCTGTAAGATTATCCTGTAAGATTATCCTGTAAGATTATCCTATAAGATTATCCTGTAAGATTATCCTGTAAGATTATCCTGTAAGATTATCCTGCAAGATTATCCTGTAAGATTATCTTATAAGATTATCCTGTAAGATTATCCTGTAAGATTATCTTATAAGATTATCCTATAAGATTATCCTGTAAGATTATCCTGTAAGATTATCCTGCAAGATTATCCTGTAAGATTATCTTATAAGATTATCCTGCAAGATTATCCTGTAAGATTATCTTATAAGATTATCCTGTAAGATTATTTTATAAGATTATCCTGCAAGATTATCCTGTAAGATTATCTTATAAGATTATCCTGTAAGATTATCCTGTAAGATTATCCTGTAAGATTATCTTATAAGATTATCCTGTAAGATTATCCTGTAAGATTATCCTGTAAGATTATCCTGTAAGATTATCCTGTAAGATTATCCTGTAAGATTATCCTGTAAGATTATCTTATAAGATTATCCTGTAAGATTATCCTGTAAGATTATCTTATAAGATTATCCTGTAAGATTATCCTGTAAGATTATCCTGTAAGATTATCCTGTAAGATTATCTTATAAGATTATCCTATAAGATTATCCTGTAAGATTATCCTGTTAGATTATCTTATAAGATTATCCTGTAAGATTATCCTGTAAGATTATCCTGCAAGATTATCCTGTAAGATTATTTTATAAGATTATCCTGTAAGATTATCCTGTAAGATTATCATATAAGATTATCCTATAAGATTATCCTGTAAGATTATCCTGTAAGATTATCCTGCAAGATTATCCTGTAAAATTATCCTGTAAGATTATCTTATAAGATTATCCTGCAAGATTATCCTGTAAGATTATCTTATAAGATTATCCTGTAAGATTATCCTGTAAGATTATCCTGTACGATTATCTTATAAGATTATCCTGTAAGATTATCCTGTAAGATTATTTTATAAGATTATCCTGTAAGATTATCTTATAAGATTATCCTGTAAGATTATCCTGTAAGATTATCTTATAAGATTATCCTGTAAGATTATCCTGTTAGATTATCTTATAAGATTATCCTATAAGATTATCCTGTAAGATTATCCTGTAAGATTATCTTATAAGATTATCCTGTAAGATTATCCTGTAAGATTATTTTATAAGATTATCCTGTAAGATTATCTTATAAGATTATCCTGTAAGATTATCCTGTAAGATTATCTTATAAGATTATCCTGTAAGATTATCCTGTTAGATTATCTTATAAGATTATCCTGTAAGATTATCCTGTTAGATTATCCTGTAAGATTATTTTATAAGATTATCCTGTAAAATTATCCTGTAAGATTATCCTATAAGATTATCCTGTAAGATTATCCTGTGAGATTATCCTGTAAGATTATCCTGTAAGATTATCTTATAAGATTATTGCCTCTTGCTGGAGTCAGAGGAAGTGAGCTGGTAGGCCCCTGTCAGGTGCCTGAAGGTGTCAGCTAAACATGTGGACTTTCTAACTGAGGGAAATGCATCAAATTTTACAGTAACACCTTTACACACACCACTTGAAATCAGCTGAAGAGAAGCACATGAAATCATTTGTTTACAGCGTCTTTTTTCCTCACTCTCTCTGAGTGGCAGCTGTCAATCTAGCAGCATGGACAGCGCCACATCTACACAGGCTCATTCTTGCAATAGTCCCTATCTGCAGGCAGCAGTTTCAGGACCGCAGGTTCAGGGCTCTAGAACCATGATCAGGATCTGCCACTTTACGTATTTAAATGGTTGCTTTAGGGTTTTGCTGTAGCATCCCTGACTTTAAGGGTCTAGTAGCACCTTTTACATAATGTGTCTTATCTTTTTAGAATTTTACATGATGAATCCTGTCCTGATAGCTTTCACATATGAATATAGTCCTTTGTCATCCTGCAACCTACTGTTAGAGGGCAGTACTAACTTAAACCCAAACTGCTCTGTGCCACCTTTTTCTCGCTTAATACATTCCTGGGATGATCTACATTTCTGCCGTGCTGAAGCACACTGCCTGGGTTTGCTAACACCCCACTATTCCCATATATCGGCGATTGCAACACACCCCAACGTGCCCGAAGGTGCGAGGGCCCTTCAGTGCTGCTTGCAGCCCTAGTTAAGTTTTATTTTCCAAAACTCATACAGAAAAATGCAGTGTCATGCACATGCTGTTCTGCAGGTTTTCCTCAAACACAGACGTCTGATCTAAAGACTCAAACTAGATTTGAAGTAGCTGCCAAAATTAGCACTGAGTAGAAGCCACAGCTGAACATGAGGCTTCCAACGCTGACCTCTAAGATCTGAACATCTTAAATCAGAGTGGACATCTGCAGCTGTGGATCAGTGGTAGAGTCGCAGTCTCCTAATTTGAAGATCTAAATGTTGATCCCCAGCTCCTGCAGTCACGTGACCTTGGCTAATACTCTTGAGACGGCATCGGTGCTCCAACACTGCAGAGCGGTGTTTACCATCAACGTAGAGTCATGAAGGAACAAAAAGTGAGAGTTTTAGCAGAGGTCACCTCAGTAAAACCAGTCAAACTGCAGCCTACTGAGGGACCAGAAACTTTGTGTCCTGTTGTGCCAAACATCTGAGTCACGTACTCCTGCCTGCAGTCCAGACATAATTCAGTACATCTCCAGGTGGTAGCCCTGCACGGAAAGCCCCACTGGTGACACAGCTCACCTGTCAGCCCAAATCACTCTGTCCTGTCACTAGCTGCTTTATACCAAATAGAAAGATACATCTGTGTAGGGGGGGATTTCCATGAACGTCTTCTTCGATCCTGCCTTCATCCTGCAGCACATGAAAAGAAAAAAGACTGTTTTTGAGGTTTTAACTCCTGTCTGAAACACTGTTCACTCAGCATGAACCAACTACTGAGAGCAATTATCTGTGTACACATGACAGGCCGCACAGAGGAACGTCTGTTCTCCGTCACAAACAGGATCAGAACACAGCAGGACGTCCGTGTTGACGAGCCGTCTCGACTTTCTGTGGTTACTTTGATTCTAGAAACACGCGGATCACAAAGACGCCGACGACTCTCCGGCATCCTCCAGAATAATCCCCGTCTTTCTGCACGGTGCAAACATCCAACAGGACTTTGATTTCACAGAATCATACTTTTAAATTCTACATTTACCACTAAGTTATCAAGAGGCTTTATTCCACAGGTCCACAGCTGATAAAAACATTTCTCTGTCCATTGCTGTCAGTATGGAGGAAGATTTCAACAGCACTGTACAGCAGTACGAGATGTGCCAGATATGCAGGCTTATTAGCAAAGTTAAGGGTCACGTATTGATTAAGCTGAGTACAGTTTTCATTTATTAAGAGAAAAAGGCCATCCAAACCCACCATCAAAGGAAGAGGCAGAATGTTGGTGAAGCTGGGGGCGTTGAAGCAATTTTCTCTCCATTTTTGCCAAATAGTCGGCCATAGCTGCCAACAAACCATAGTCAGCCTTTTCTACAGCTTTAGGATTTCAGCTAAACACAGACAGAGCCATTATCCACAACTGGAGAAAACTGAACAGAGATGAACCTTCCCAGAAGCTGCCAGTCATTTCTCAGGCTTTGGGACTCCAGCCATGCAAGGTGAGAGCCATTACCCACAAATGGGGAAAACTATGGACAGTGATGAACCTTCCCAGGAGTGGTCGGCCATTTCTAAGGCTTTGATATTCCAGCCAACCATACTAAAAGCCATTACCCACAAATGGGGAAAACTTGGGAACAAAGATGAATCTTCCCAGGAGTGGTCAGCTTAACAAAATGACTCCAAGAGTGCATCGAGGTCTAATCCAGGAGGTTCCAAAAGAACCCAGAACATGTAAAGACCTGCAGGCCTCCCATGAGATCAGTGTTCATGTGCTTTTAACTGTTTTTTGTTATACTTGGATTGTTTTGTGTTGTTCTACTTGGTTTGGGATAAAGCAGCGGTTGGGCGAAACAAACGAGGGTGAAACAAACTTTTTTTGGACTGTTTGATTATCAAAAACATGATAAATATTGAAACCCTGTACCAACACACCCCATACCTACCGGACCAAGCAAAAACACAGATATCAATACTTCGTTTTAATACCCTTACACCCAATGAAAGGCAAGAAATACCTTATGGAATTTGTGTGATTTATGTGTTAAGTTACGATGGTTTCATTTTATATCACATAATAGTCTGGCGCCTTAGAGGTCACATATTATGCAAAAAATACTTCTTCAGGTTTTTCTTTAAAAAATATATGTGCTTTAAAAAATATGTGCTCCTGGCCTGCCCCCCCCCCCCCCCCTCCCCCCACCTTTCAGCAAATGTGTTCTCAGATTTTCCCTTCATGATGTCATGTGGGGAGTTAGCCCCGCCCCCAGGTTCAGTTGGCCCTCCCCACTTGGAGGGCCAAGAAAGTTCCGCCCTCTTTTCCTGATCCTCCAATCAGGAGAGCCACATTTATTTCCTGAGAGAGGCGGAGTCAGACCACTCATTAACATTTAAAGTCACAGGCACAGAAACAGGGCTGAAACAGAGAGGAGAGTGTTTTAGACATGCAAAAATCCAATACTGGAGTGTTTTATCAGCAACAAACTTCACAGGCATGTTGTGAGAACCTCTGAGACCAATATAAACTTGTCTTAAAAGGGTAAAATATGTCCCCTTTAAAAAATATTTCAGGCACAGTTTAGGCGCTGGTTCCAAGGAGCCACGTTACGTGGTTTAGACATCTGCTTCCAGATGCTTCCCTATTGAGGCTGGAGGTAGCCTGAAGGGCTGGCCCAGAGCTTGTTGGAGGGATAATAATCCCTGGGAACACACTGGATAATGTAGCTTTAGAGAGCGGTGTCAGAGTCTACTCTCCTGCTGCCATGACAGAAATGGACTGATGGCTGGAGCTGGGATGTCCCCTCTAGATCTCTGCAGGTTAAAGCTCCTGGACCTTTTCCCCCCTTTTTCCCCTCTCCCTGCCCTCCTGCAGCAGCGAGCAGCTCTGTGGTGAGTAAGGTAGAAGTCTAACAGTGTTGGACGTTCACTGTAATGATGAATGTCAGCTGGGCTCGCAGCGACAGTGTTACTGCTCCACCTCGTTTCCATCAGGACAGCCAGACCAGGGAGAGACGAGGGGGAGAGACGACATAATCAGCCACCAGACGAGGTCGGGTGAGAGCGAGCCAGACTGCTGGGGGGGAAGAGGGGGGCAGACGGGGCTTTAATGAGAGCTGACACACCTGACAAAAGCCCCCCACCTCACAGAATAATGAAGTTTAAATGTGTGTGAAGGCGGAGTCATTGTGGGTAAAGATCTGAGCGCTGAGTCATGGAGGGACTCTGTTAGCCTTTAGCTCTCACACTTTTAAACGGGTTTATTTTGGTGCCATGTGGACGCCTGTGTCTGTGGGGGATAATGTGATGGTGGGCTTTAAAGTCAAATAAAACACAAATATGTCCCTGTGAGGACCAGGACCTGAGGCAGACTTATAAAACCCCCTCTGGAGCTTTGAACAAGGTTCCCTGTGGACACCGTATGTTGGCCTTTTTTCCTTATTCAGACAAAATCATCATGTGACTGTGCACCAACCTGGGACGAATACAAATCCTGTTATAACCCTGATTACGGTGTATTTTTAAAAAATCTAAGTTTAGAAATCCATCCATTATTTTCTACACTGACGGGGGCTGAAGCCGATCCCAGCTGTCACTGGGCGAGAGGAGGGGGGCTACACCCTGGACTGGTCAATGACAGGGCCGGCATACAGAGACAAACAACCAGGCACGCTCACACTCACACCTACGGGCAATTTAGAGTCACCAGTTAACCTAATGAGCATGCATCTGGTGGTGGGAGCAAGCTTGAGAACCTAGAGAGAACCCATGCATGCACAGGGGGAAATGTGAAGGAGTCTTTCACATCACTGTGGAGGAATTTTGTCCCATTCTTCTTTGCAAATGTTTAGACATTCAGCCACATTGGAGGGTTTTTCCAGCATGAGCGGACGGTTAAAGGTCGTGCCCAGAAGCAGGCTTTACTACGAGGCAACGGTTGGTAACTGCTGCATAATGAACTTAATTTTAAGTTGTTTTTTACTTGACATTCATTGATATTGTTATAAAAACTCAGACCCACAGAAATAGCATCAGAACAGCTGTCATTAATGATAGCTGGTGTCTCAGCCTTGTGGCCTGTAGTCAGTTATGATAACGGGGGGCAGGAAAGTGGAGGGACATTGTTCTATAGGGCCAGATCACAGTCCTGATTATTTCATTGATTTTAGCTGATTCTGTGATAGACCAGCTTCAGCACCAGTATATTCTGTCTCTTAATGATCTAAGCCTACATGACAGAGAAATGGACACTGAAGTGAATTTTACAGATAACATTTTATTTGCGCAAAGAAAATTTGTAGCTTTTCATGTAACTGACATAACTGTTTATGTTTCATTGTTTTACTTGGACGCTCCCAGACAAATGAAGGTTAAGAAAGGAGGAGATCAGTGGATGTGGAGGGCCCCATGCCTGGGTTTGCCCTGGGCCCCAAAATCCCTAAATCCTCCACCAGCCATGCCATGGCATCCCAATCAGATTTAAGTCCAGACTTTGACTAGACCACTCCAGAACCTTCATTTAGTCTTTAGTCCACTCAGAGGTGGACTTACTGGTGTGTTTGGGATCATGGTCCTGCTCCAGAACCCAAGAGCGCTTCAGCCTGAGGTCATGAACTGATGGTCGGACGTTCTCCTTCAGGATTTTCTGCTAGAGAGCAGAGTCCACGGTTCTAGTGGTCCAGGTCCTGACCCAGACCATCACACTACCACCGCCATGTTTACTGTTGGTCTGATGTTGGTCTAACCCAGGGGTGTCAAACCCAAGGCCCGGGGGCCAAATCCGGCCGGTGGCACAGTTATAACCGGCCCACCAGATCAGACCATATTTTTATAATAACTGGCCCACCAGTATGAGGTCTGCACATTTCCTCCAGTATAAAAATGTGAACTTAACCTGGATGATTGAAAATATCATTTTTAAGTCATAAGACTTAGAAAATGTAAAGAGTTAAAATAATTTGATTAAAAGTCAGGTTTGTGGGAAAAGAAATTTAAGTTTTCATTTCCATCCATCTTCTATACCGCTTATCCTGTTAGGGTGTTTTCATTTTTCTAATTTGCATCTAAAATTCTGACTTTGAATTTTGGTTTTGATTTTTTTTTTTTTTTTGATCTTTTAATATTATTATTTTGACTTTATTCTCATATTTTGACCATTTAGATTCAGGATTTCAGTTTTTGAGTCATATTTTGATGTTTTAAACTTGTGAATTTGAATTTTAATCCCAAAAAATAACCTTTTTGATTCAAATCTTACATTTTTATCTCATCTTTGGACGTTTATAACTCAATATTTTTATTTCATCTCATATTTTGACCATTTATATTCAGGATTTTAAGTCATATTTTGACATTTTAAATTTGTGAATTTGAATTTTATCTTACATTTTGACATTTTTAACTCCTAACTTTGAATTTTAATCCAAAACAAAAAAAAAAACCTTTTTGATTTAAAATCTTACATTGTTATCTCATGTTTTATCTTCATAACTCAGTCTGTTTCATTTTGACATTAAAAACTCATGATTTAGAATTTTATTTTACATTTTGAACTTTAAAACTCTTGATTTTTGATACCATCTCATCTTTTCACCTTCTAAACTCTTGATGTAGATTTTTTTTCTCAGATGTTGACCTTGTCAACTCCTAAATATATGTTTTTAAGCATTGAGTTTTTCCATTCAAATTTTAATTTTTTAATCTCATATTTTGACCTTTTAAACCCAGGATTTTGCTCTCTGAGTCATGTTGGTAGACCTGCCACTCCTGGGAAGGTTCACCACTGTTCACAGTTTTCCCCATTTGTGGGTAATGGCTCTTAGGAGCTCTTTTAGTCTACTTCATTTTGTCAGACAGGTTGTATTAAACTTCCTTCAACCAGCTGTCTGCGACTTGACAACATGAACCCCTGGCAGCATCATCAGACGGCTCAGTTCAGACTGCTGCAGTCGTTCGTGATGTTTTTAATCTGCATTGTTGCTTCGGGAATCTTTGGTGTGAACTGGGCTTCGGCATAGGATCGATGTTTAAAGAGTTCGCACTGGTCTGATGTGGTGTTTACTCCTAATTTGTGCAGGAGCAAACATTCAGAGTCAGCTGGATGAGCTGTGCATGTGTCCTGTCACAATGTGGAGACATCTGAACTCTCCATGAGCCCATACTGATCATGCAGGGATAGTTAGATGTTACTGAATAATCCAGTGTATCTGAAGCATGTGTATCAGTATGTATGAAACATGTGTGACTAAAAGGACACTACATCTCCTCCTGTCACTATAGCAACAAGTGTGTGTGTGTGTGTGTGGAGTGTATAATTACAAAAACAGTGAGAGGAGGAGGTCGTTGTAGAGGAATATTGGATTAAAAAACGAGGAGAGAGGTTGCAGCTGTGGGAGAATATTTAAACATCTTTTCTCTGCTTCAGGCTCATTAATTCTGCTCTATGCTTGGCTGTGAGTCCGTCTGTTTGCTGCTTCCTCCGTGTTCAAACGCCGGGATGTGCCAATCACGCAAACACACCCAGGATGCAAATGTAAAGACAATAAACATGTGGAAAAGCTGCTGATAGGACCGCGGTAACGTGTAAATGGACTCAGATTTAATGGAGCTTTAATTGATCATTTTCAGGCTGTTGAAGGAAATATTCTGGCCGTAATGACAGGAGCTCTGAGCGTGCTGGATGGTCTTGTCCTCATGTGCTACCAGGCGTGTCTTACAGCCCGGCCAGTGAGCAGGAACCACCCAGGCCACGATGTTAACGGGACATTTTAGAAAATAATTACACAAGATTATCTTGACTCATCATGATACCAGATGAGTTGCTTCTGGGATCTTAAAAAGTCGTCAGTTATTTAGAAGCTCAGCCAGAAAGAAGAGAAGACCACCAGAGGCAGACTTTACAACCAGGCAGAGGTGGGACATTCCAGGGGTACGATGTCTAACCTGACCCTTTCTCCTGCACCAGCCAGATGGAACTTAAAGGGATTAACACACCCATTAAAAGGGCAAAATATTAGGACTGAAGGATTTATGAGCTTTGATTCCATAAAATTCAAAGGCAAGGATGGAATGTTATATAAGCTCTGATGAAGTCCTAACCATAAGGAAGGATGAAGTGTTTCATAAGCTTTGATAACATCTTAAAGACTAGGATGGAATGTTTTTTAAGATTTGATTACATCATAATTAAAGGCAAGGACTGAATGTTTAATAAGCTTTGATTACATCATCTTCAAAGGCAGAGGATAGAATGTTGGTGAAGCTGGGGACGTTGGGGCCTTCTTTCTGCCATACTGTCCTCAGTTGTCGGCAGCTTTGTTAAAAGCTGGTGGAGCAGGTGAGGGAAGCCTCGCAATTGCCAGGATGGGATGTTTTAGAAGCTCTACTGAAGATGTATTAAAAGGCTAGGGTCGAGCGTTTTGTAGGTTTTGATAACATTCAAAAGGCAGGGATGGAATTTTTTGAAGGCTTTGATTAAATCAATTTAAAAGGCTAGAATGAAATGTTTGAAAGCTTTAAAGAAGTCATGTTTAAAGACAGGATGTAATGTTTTACAAGCTTATATACCATCATCAAAGGCAAGGGTGGAATGTTGTTTAAAGCTTTGAGTACATATTGAGAGGCAAGGATGGAATGTTGTTTAAAGCTTTGAGTACATATTGAGAGGCAAGGATGGAATGTTGTTTAAAGCTCTGATTACGTATTGAGAGGCAAGGATGGAATGTTGTTTTAAGCTTTGATTGCATCATAATAAAAGGCAAGGATGGAATGTTGATTAAAGCTCTGAGTACATATTGAGAGGCAAGGATGGAATGTTGTTTTAAGCTTTAAGTACATCATAATAAAAGGCAAGGATGGAATGTTAAATAAGAAAACCTCTTTAACGGTCAGAACAGCATGTTTGTTAGCTCTGATTACAGCATCTTCAATGACAGAGGATGGAATGTTGGTGAAGCTGGGGATGTTGGGGCCGTCTTTCTGCCATACAGCCCTCAGTTGTCGGCAGCTTTATTAAAAGCTGGTGGAGCAGGTGAGGAAAGCCTCGCTCTTTATCCGCCCCCAACCCCCAAATTTTCCAGAACAGAGGATATTTTCACATTGAGGGTCTTGTTTTCATTCTGATGCTCTTCTAAGAGCAGAGGAAGGACTGCTGGATGTTTGATTTACCATTTAGGTTTGTCCTGTAGTCTCTGGCTCTGGTTGGAACAGTCAGAGCTTTAATATTTTGCTGACTTGCCATGATTGATTTTCACGAAATAGGCCTGGGTTTGGTGTTGGTCTTTGCCTCCACATGACTAAAACCACCGCTAAAGAAAAGATTGATCGGGTTTTAGGTCTGAAATTTCCAACCTTATCCAGAGACCTGCAGCGTTTTCACCTGTTGGTACATCGTTTGTGCTGCAGCATGAGCGAACAACACGTGTCTGGTATGAAATGGAACAGGAGGAAGTGAGAGGAGGAGAGCAGATTAAAAGGTCTGAAATAGCATCAAGAAGGGAAGGAGGTGATGGGAGCAGGAAATATTTCTGAACGTGTGATCACAGATAAAAACACCTGATGATGAGGAAATCAAACAGAGGTCGGACACAGGCAGACTGGGAGATATTTACTGCATACAGCCGTGTTCAGTGATGCTGACAGGCCCATTAAAGCGCTCTGAGGATGTCAGCAGCAATCACAGTGACACACATGACCCAGGCAGGCGCTCGTTCTCTTATTTCAGCTGACACGCCACTCATCACACCAGCAGCAGAAAGGCAGCAGGAAGGTCGACGTTTATGAATGTGAGTGAAAACCGGTGAGGACGTGCATGTGGGAGAGTGACATCACACAGCGAGTACGTTTCCTACTCCAGTGTGAAATGTGGAGTGGGAGCAGCACCTAAAAATACCCAGAATCAAAGCAGCCAATGAGGTATGCAATATGATGAGCGCTCGTATGGATGACGGAGCGTGTGTGGCCTGGAGGCGGACAGGAAGCTGTTAGCGCGCGTGCCAGTGTCAGAGGCCGAGGTCTGTGGATTAGTCAGGTGTTAATGAGACAGACAAGGATCTTCAGGAGGTGACCCAGGTTAAATCGGAGCGCCAGGTTCAGGGGCCCACATGGGAGCGTAAAGCAGCTGTGACACTCAGAAGGCTGCAGGGAGGAGAATCAGTGGATAAGAAAGGTTAATGTTCTGTTTGCACTAAAAGGGGAGAAAATATTCTCTAAATGTTCGTCCTTCTGCTGGAAATCTGAACCCTCTGGGTTAATCTCCCTCCTTGCTCTGCTGGATGAACTTTCCTGCTGCTCCTTCAGGCTGATCAGGTCCCGGTTTGATGAAGTGTTCGAGGCTCACTGACGTTCTGCTCTGGCTGTGCAGCTCTGGCTTCCTTCTGTCTGTTATAGACCGGCTGTGTGGCTGCTGTGTAATGGCTGAGTCATGGATTAGTCTTATTTTGGCGTGCATATTAACAGTTCAGGTCTTTCAGACCGCCTGCATGAGTGCCACGTCTCACATGCAGTACCCAGAGTTTTCAAATCCACCTGCACTGTTTGCAATGCAAAACTATGTTTACTGACAGCAACTCTGTGTGCACAGACTGAGAGAAAACTGTCTCAGTCATCGCCGTTTTGTTCATTCTTTACCTATTGCTTCCATCTTTAGTGACGTTACAGCCTAGTCCTGCAGAAATGTGAGCTAAGTTTACAGCCATGACAGCCGTAAATGTCTTCCACCTGGTGTTTTGTTGTTTCTCTTCTCCCTCTCCTCTCCCTGCTCTTCCTTCAGTAGATAGAATGTTTATGAAACATTCCATCCTTGCTTTTGAAAATGTCAGCCTTTAAAGCTTATAAAACATTCCATTCTTTCCATTGAAGATCATGTCCTCCTTCAAAGCTAGCAAAACATTCCATGCCTGCCTTTGAAGATGATGTCATCATTTATAAAATATTTTGTCCTTGAGGATGATTTGTAAAACAGCTTCTAAAAACATTCCATCCTAGGTGTTGAAGAGAATGCCATCCTCTAAGCCTATAAACATTAAATCCTTGCCTTCTAATATTCTAATATGCTCTTTAAAATCATCCTATCCTTGATTTTGAAGAAAATCCCTTTTAATGCTTCTAAACATTTTCCCTTGTAGATGACGTTTTCCATTCAAGCTTTTACAATATTCCATCTTTGCCTTTGAAAATGAGTCCACCCTTCAAAGCATATAAGTTATTCCATCCTTGCCTTCGAACATGATTTCAGTCTTTAAGCTCATAAGCCATTCCATCTGTGGCTTTGAAGTTGATATCCCCATTTATGCTTATGAAATACCCCATCCTTGCCATTGAAGACAATGTTATCCTTCATAGCTTGTAGATCATTCCGTCCTTGCCTTTGAAGATGATTCCAGTCTTTAAAGCTTCTAAGCCATTGCTTTCTTACCTTTGAAAAAGATGTCACCCTTTAGAGCTTATAAGACATTCCATCCTTTCCTTTAAAGAGGTGTCACCCTCTAAAGCTTATGTCATTCCATCCTTGCTGTTGAAATGATGTCACCCCTGATAAACCATTCTGTCCTTGCTTTTGAAGATGAGTCCACACTTCAAAGTTTGCAAAACATTCCCACATTGTCTTGTAGAGAATGCTATATTTAAGAGCTTATGAAACATTCAATCCTTGCCTTTTAAGATGATACCACTCTTCAGAGCTTGAAACACATTCCATCATTGCCTTGAAGAGGATGTCTTCCTTAAGAGCATTTAAACATTCCATCCTTGCTTAGAAGAGGATGTCATCATTTAGAGCTTACAAAACATTCCATCCTTTCCTAGAAGAGGATGCCATCATTTAAAGCTTATAAAACATTCCAACCTTGCCTTTGAAGATGCTGTCATTATTTAAAGTTTATAAAACATTCCAACTTTGCCTTAAAGTGGATGTTAACTTTTAAATTTTATAAAACATTCCATCCTTTCTTTGAAAATGATTTCATCATTTAAAGTTTATAAAACATTCCATCCTTGCCTTTGAAGATGCTGTCATCATTTAAAGTTTTTAAAACATTCCATCCTTGCTTTGAAGGATGATTTCATGAAAGTGACATCCAGTCTAACCTTACTGGTTTTATTTTTTTAATGATATCTTAGCATTTTTATATTTAAGTGTGTTTTGAAAAAATAAAGAAGAAAAGCCGTTAAAGGGGCCAGCCTGGTGGTGTTCAGGTCTGGATTGTTCAGGTCTGGATTGTGGCTCCTTTACTGCATGCCAGTCCCTCTGTTATTCCTGCCTCTACTCTCTGATCTCTATCATGAAGACTTAAAGCCCTAAAACAATCCAGAAAGTCTGGTTTAAACATTTCTTGTGCACGGATGTTTGCAGAATCTCGCTGCTTCGGCGTGTTAGCCGTGTTGTGAATGTCTCCTGATTATAAAACAGGAGAAGGTGTAGCACGCCCCAGCTTCTCCTCAGAACTTTTAATAACCTGTTTGATCCTGCAGGTATGAAGAGCTCAGTTTTAGGCTGTTTTAATATTTGAAGAGATAAATCCTGCAGCATCTTTTATTCATAGATGCACTCTGATTTCCTGCAGGCTGCATGTCTCTGGTTGGATAAAGTAATCTCTGAACACGTGCACGATTGCTGTTTGCGGCCTGCTCTTCTTCATTGATCTCAGCTCTGAATGTGTGGACGTAACAAAGCCAATACTTCCCTCTGCGTATCGATACGGACACACTCTGCTGACCGCGATCATTATTCAGACGGAGCCGAGAAGTTTGAGGCCCGCGGGGGCTGAGGCTGCACTTCTTCCTCCCAGCTGAGCGGATAAATGTGTGCAACAGCAACACTTTTCTTTCATTTTCCCTCCTTTGTTCTGTTTCCTCCCCCGCCTGCCTCCTTTCTTCTCCTCTTTGACTGCAAACATCAAGGCCGACTCTCCTCTTTCTGCTGCAGGACAGGTAAACATCTCAGCGCCGTTTGAAGGTGACATTTTCTATAAAGAGGAGAAGAAAAACAGCGTCTGTGTCCCTCCCTCTCTGACAGTGTTTTGTGTTCCTGCAGGTGTAATCTGTCCCTCTCTCTCTTTGTGTACATTCAGAGTGCAGCTTGTTGCTCTTTGAGCGCTGTTATCGGCGTGATAAGTTGCTGTGTTTAAAGGTGCCACTATCAGCTGAATCTGTAGTAGAGGAGGAGAGGAAAAGAGGCTCCGTCAGTGTGTGATGAATATCTGCAGGATGAGAGCGGAGCGCGGAGCAGACTGAGTCAGGGAAAAAGAAAATCACAGCCCAGTAAAAGTGGTGTTTTACTCTGAACATACACATTTTCTAACCAGGGGAAATGTCTCTGCATTTGATGGTGGGGCGGGTTTTTGGCAGAGCTGCAAAGGCTGGATCAGGCACACATTTAGAGGCTTGGACCCAATCAAAGTGTGTTGTTTTAGACTTCATTAGAAATATTGAAGGCATTTTATACTGTTGGCTCCTCTGGGCTTTTACAGAGGCTGGTGACGTCCTGTTTTCTCCAGAAACGTGTGTTAAAGTTGATGATATATCACCCAGCTTTAATATGATGACAATGGTGTCCCACAAGGGGCCGTCCTGGGTCCGCTCTGTTTGTTTTGTGAGTCTAATTTGGACGTGAAGATGGGACGGGTCAGCTGCACGTTCCTGGGACTTTTCTGGGGGTGCTGCCTTTAGCTACAAGAATGGTACCTATAGAGTACAGTCAGACAGTGTTCACACTTTTTAGAAATCCAAAACTGAGAGCAGTCTGTTTGGCTTTCAGGTAGAGTTTTTTTCAAACTCCAAGCGTGCAGATGGATACGTCCGTTTAAGTGTTTCTCACTGGTGAATCCATCTAGCAAAGCTCTACAGTTTCAGTTGTTTGACAGCTCCAGTGGAAATGTTGCTGAGCTCCATATATATGCTGATGATACAGCGATATCGGTCTTTATTTGAAGAACACTAACTCATAACCAAAGTTACCTCAGGATGTTTTCAACTACAGTGTAAACTAACGTTTGTCTCAGTGAGGATTCCCTGGTCGAACAGATTCTCAGCGGGCTACTCCTCTTAAGTCGATTATTTGGTTCCTAAAGTGAAAGCAGGCCTAAACAGAGAACACATGCTTCCTATAAACCAGCAGCCTGCTGCAGTAATATGACTGAATCAGACTTTAAAGGACTGGGAGGGCTGTACGGCTCAGGATCCTGGTGATGGGGATTCTTTCCTTCTTAATTTAGATTAAAATAATTTCTCTAACAGCTGCCTGTCATTGAGTTGATGTCTCTGCTCTCCCTCCCAGATGTCACTCTGCATGTTCACAGTCTCTTTTGGCTGAAAGACGATGAACATGTTCCAAGTTTAGTCCAGATTTTAGGTCGATCAGGAACATGAGGGGTCAGATTTACTTAGACCAGTGATCCTCAGTGCATGGCTCTGAGCCACATGTGGCTCTTTTATGTCTTAATCTGAAATGTTGTTCCTATTTTTAACACTTCTTTTTACAATTTTTTTCAGCTTATTGCCTTTTTTGGCCCATTTAAGCTGCATTTTGCAATTAAATGCCACCTTTATACCCATTTTTCCAGCTTTTTTTCAAATGTTTGCCCATTTTAGTCACTTTCCACTCATATCTTGCCACTTTTTACCACTTTCAGACCATTTTTGCCACCTGTAGCTCATTTTTTTTGCCATTTTTTACCCAGTTTTGCCACTTTCTCCCCTTTTTTGCTATTTTTCTCCCAGTGTTTGCTGCTTTTTGCCATTTTTGACCCTTCTTTTTGTCACTTTTCCCACATTTTTGACACTTTTATCCTGCTTTTTGCAACAATTACATCTGCAGCATCAGCAGAAACTCTGATTTAAAAAAGCCAGAATGTTACCAGATTAGAAGATGCACGTTCATCAGGGTCATAAAAACGGCCAGGATCTCCTTTGAATAATAATCTGAACTTGTACAAAGTTTATTCAGAAAGTGTTCAGACCCTGCTGCTGAGAAGCACCCCCACAGCATGATGCTGCCACCACCATGCTTCACTGTAGGGATGGGACTGAGCGGTGTCTGGCCTCCTCCTGATACTTCATTAAGATTTAAGGCCAAACAGTTCAATCTTGGTTTGATCAGACCAGAGAATCTTGTTTCTCACAGTCTGAGAGTCCTGTCTCCACACAGGATCTTGGTAGACTTGTTGTAGACCTTAAATCCAGTCATGTTAGACCAGGATAATGTCTCTATGTTGTCGTATGCGTCTCAAATAAAAGATGGAGAGAGGAGAGGAAGAGGAAAAAGGAGGAAGACAAAGAAGAGGAGGTGGCGGAGTGCTTCCTCTGTGAGCAACATCACATTTTTTTTTCTTCTGTTTCAGGAAATGAACACCGAGAACAATTCCTCCTCCAGGACACTTTATCTGATCTCAGAGGGAAGATGGAAATGGATTTTTCGCTGGTTTCCCAAACACCCTTTGTCTTTCTTTAAATAGCTGCAGAGTTATAAAAATATCAGGAAATATTCCTCGTCTCTCACAGTCCATATTTGCATGTAAATGTCTCTGCAAACACTCTCCTTTTTCTGGATGCATTTTCAAATTTGAACTCCATTAAATAAAAAAAAGTTATGCAAACCTTGCTCTCCGAGTCTGATGCAGTTGTTTCCCATTCATGCAAAAACCAAAAGTTACAGACAAGATAGAGTTGTCAAGCAGTGGCTGTGTCTCCTTTGGCCTTTATAGGACTCTCTTTAAAACACCTGAAACCTTGAGATACTGGCAAACATCCCAAGATTTTTGTCACTTTTTTCACAATTATGGGGAAAATTAAGATAAACCAAGTGATATGGCACATGGAGTGTCCACAGAAATAGGAATCTAAGGGGTGTGTAAGCTCAGAGGTTAATGAATTCACTTGTGACAAAACTGGACCAGAAAACTGGTGCTAGTAGTCTAACAGTAAGAGAAGTGAGGATCACCTGAGGTCAGCGATTGCACTTTTAAGACTCCTGTGTCTGGAGGGTCCAGTTACTGGTTCATCAGTATTCCTGGATACCATTACATCATGAAAACAAAGGAACACTCATGGAAAAGGTTATTTGAGTTCTAAGCTGAGATGGAGAAACTCTGGCCGGGTTCTTCACCAGTCAGAGCTTTATGGGAGAGTGGCAAAGAGAAAGACACTGTTGAAGAAAACACAGGGCGCTTTCACATTAGCCCCCCCCCCCCCCCGGGCTGCTTTCACACTAGCAACATCGAACTATGCCAGGGCACACTTACTCAGTCTGAAACAGCAGGTGGCAGTATGCACGTAGCTGGTTTACAACAGTTTGTGAACAAACTGCTGCATTGTGGAAAGAAGTTTAGTTTTCACGATGATGTCATAAAGCTGATACGTATCCGAGCGCGGTTGCATTCACATCTCATCTGAATCGAGCCGGAGTCCACTTGAATCGCGCCCGAGACCACCTCCCCAGGTGGGCCCGGGCCCAGTGCCCAGGCATGGTTCATTTGCATTCACACTACCCAAACGACCTGTTCTTGGGCTCAAGTGCACTCGGATCTGGGACAGGGCCCCTAGTGTGAAAGCCACCTAAGATTCAACCCGGACTAGAGTTCACCAAAAGGCATGTTGGAGACTCCAGGGTCAAGAGGAAGAAAGTTCTTTGGTCTGATGAGTCCAGAATGGACACCAAACACTGACATCACCACTGTGGAGCACGCTGGTGGCAGCATCATGCTGTGGGGATGCTTCTCAGCAGCATCATGCTGTGGGGATGCTTCTCAGCAGCATCATGCTGTGGGGATGCTTCTCAGCAGCATCATACTGTGGGGATGCTTCTCAGCAGCATCATGCTGTGGGGATGCTTCTCAGCAGCATCATGCTGTGGGGATGCTTCTCAGCAGCCGGCCCTGGAAGGCTTGTAAATTTAGAGGGTAAAATGAATGCAGTAAAACATAGTAAAATCCTGGAGGAGAAACTTTTTCAGTCTGTCTGACAGGTATGTCTAAGAGGAACTTTCTGGAGTAGCCGAGAGCTAAGACCTCAGTCCAAAAGAGGATTAGTGTCTGGACTTGAAAAGGGCTATTCCACTCTGTTTTAGTCTCTTTCTTGTGAACCGGTGCTGTAAAGCCTCTTTTATTTCTTATAAGAGAAACCAGCTGTTATCAGAGTGAAACAGTGCTGAAACAGGAAACCAGGGCACTCTGTGGAGATGAGATCGATGCCTTTATCCTCTTTTTGTAGTTTTTTATCCTGTCAGAATGACTTTGAAACGACTATTTTAAGGAGGAAAGTAAAATCAGCCTCTTTATCTGCTGGATCTTGACTTTATGGCGACTTTTACGCTTAAACCAGCTGATGAGGCAGTGAAAGTGAAATGTTGATCTCCAGGACTGTGAAACACGCCACAGAGCTGCAGAGAGCCTGATCACGCCCTGTGGGTTTGTCACCATGAGTGACACCCTCAATCTGACACCTTCATCCAGTGTTAATCTGAGATTATTGATCACTGCTGGGACCGTTTACAGCCCAGATCCAACAACACGAAGGAAGGAGTTGTCGTGACGTGACGCCCAGTGGTTCTTGTCCTCTAAGCAGATTTTGTAAGACAAACGAAGACCAGACTGAGGAGTAGCTTCAGAAAACAGTGGGACTATTTATAGGGTTGTGTGTATGAAGGACTTTACAAAGAGGGCAGAGAAATTTCTGGGAATATCGTTCTCACTGCAAAGACAAGACAGTTGATGTCCACGGGCTATTTTCAAACTGGTTTCTCTTTCAGGTCGTAAATTATTGATGATAATATGAGATGTGACAGAGAGAGAGAGAGAGGGAAGGACGAACCAACCCCGAGAAGGAAATCTGAAGAGGCTGTTTGTCAGAAACAAGGACCAACACAGCAGCTGTGTGCATACATGAGGACGACTGTTCCCTTTAAATGATCACAGCTCATGTTTAATGCCTGTTTAATCCTGATAATTACAGGAAATCAACATGTTAGCGAGCTGTCATCTGAGGAAGACGGGAGGTTCAGGAGCACAACACTGTATCGCTTTGGACTGAAATATGTCAGAAAATGGAAGAAAATCCCAGCTGGAAAATAACCTATCATGATGACTCATGTTAGTGTAAGAGGGGAGGGTTGTTTTTTACTCTTAGAGTGATTTAAAAATCCATTTTTCTTTTATGGAGAAACTAAACCCTAAAGTTTCTGCTGAGGTGAATCTACCTGGATTAATGAAGGGGCAAGGGGGGATAAGACACGCCCCCTCCTTCTTACTGTCCCTCATCAGCCACATCATCATTCAGTCTTTGCTTCATTTTACATTCGATTATAGCGGTAATGTCAGAACCATTTAAAGCAGATTAACCACCAGCTAGGTGAGAGAGAAGGAAGACTACTTTGCACTTTAACGTCATTTAAGAAAAAACATAGGTAAGGTTATCCTGTTGTGGATAATGGCTCTCAGCAGTCACAAGTCCTTGGAAATAACCGGCCACTCCCGGGAGAGTTCACAACTCTCCACAGTTTTCTCCATTTGTGGATAATGGCTCTCAGCAGTCCCAAATCCTTAGAAGTGTCTGTAACCCTTTCAGCCTGATAGACATCAGTGACTCTGTTCCTCATCTGTTCCTCTTCCTCTCTTCTCTCCATCATCTGATCCAGTTCTTTAGATGGCTCCATGAGGTGTTGGAGATCTTGGAGCCTCCTTCCCTTTGTCTAATATAAATCCACACAGAAAAGACCAGAGCTGGGTGAAAGTCTGTCTAACCAGATAGTTCCTATAAGAGTGGACTCTGATTAGTATATCAGCAGACCAGACCACAGAGCTGACATTTATTTTCCATTAAATGCTCTTATATTTCATGGTTCTCGGTTTCCTCACTTTTTTATGTCTCTGAATCCTCATTAGCCTGCAGAGACGTCTCTCTTCTTTTACACCAGTGAACATTTAATCAGAATATAAAACATAATGATGGTAAAAACCCAAGGCTAAAGAAACAAACAGACTCTGGCCTTGTTTAAAGTCCCTGGAAGAGCCGGATAAATGCACAGAAAGGAAGATAATAACAAAGACACTGGCTGGAAACACGACTATCTGCTGTTTTCAGAGGTTAGAACTGCTCTGAAAGCACAGAGACGAACTGATCTCAGTGGTCTGGCTCTGTAAGGCCCCTCAGATGTGAGGAAAGTGAACCAGGAGCGACGACACTGACTATCTGCATACACAGAAAGAAACAAAATACTATTTCCAATCATCTTTAGCAGAAACCAAAGTAGATTATTTTAATAAGGCTTTCTTAGAGGTTAGTGCAGCGTTACTCAACCCTGCTCAACCAAAGAGTCGAATAGTTGAAAAATACCTTTAAAGGGCCACAATCTAGGAGGAGAAAAGTGGCAAAAATGGCTTGAAGTAGCAAAAACAGTAAGTAAAAGGTGGAAAAATGGTCAAAAAACAGCAAAAATGGATTTAAAAAAAGGGGGCGAAGACAGGGAGAAAAAGTGGGAAAAGAGTCAGAAAGTTGCAAAAATGGGAGAGAAGGTACAAAAAAAAGTTACAGGTATCAAAAAAAATGGTCAAAAGTGGAAAAACCAGAGTGAAATGTGACTTAAATGGGAAAAAGAAGTCAAGATTGGCAACAATGGGCAAAATATGACAAAAAATGGTAAAAAAAAAACAAAAAAAAGGGCAAAAATAGGCATAAAAGCAGCAAAAATGGCTTGAGGCAGCAATAAAAATAAGTTAAAGAAGTCAAAAAGTTCAAAAAGTGGGAAAAATGTCCAAAAAAAAAAAAAAAGAAAAAAGAGTGAAAAGTGACTAAAATAGGAAAAAGCAGTAAAGATCCGCAAACATGGTGCAAAATGCGACAAAAAATGGTGAAAAAGGCAAAAATGGGCAAATGAGCGGCAAATAGAAAAGGCAAAAATTTGGGAAAAAGGAAGCACGTGGTATTCAATGGCAAAAGGTAGTTTATCTGGACAAAAAGTGGAAAAAATGGGCTAAAAGTGGCAAAAACAGCCTGAAGTAGCAATAGCAATAAATAAAAGATGACAAAAATGGTCAAAAAGCAGCAACAAAGGATAAAAAAGGGGCAGAAATGGTGGGAAAAAGTGGGAAAAGAGTCAGAAAGTAGCAAAAATGGGTGAGAAGGTACAAAAATGGTCAAAAGTGGAAAAACAAGAGCAAAACGTGGCTAAAAAGGGAAAAGCATTCAAGAGGTTAAAGAATGGGCAACAAACGGCTAAAAGAAAAGGTAAAAATGGGGAAGAGGGGAAAAAGGGGTATTTAATGGCAAAAGGTGGCTTAATTAGGCAAAAAGTGGCAAAAAGAACTTTAAACTAGGGCTGCAAGCAGCACTGAAGGGCCCTCGCACCCCGGTGCAGGTCGGGGTGTCGTTAAAAAACACATTTAAACTCTCCTGTACAGTAGGGGGCATTAGCCTCCTTTAATGATGGTTTGCAACCTTCAATTAAGCCAGAGAAGAAGATCATGTCCTAGTTTTGGGCAGTTTTCTGATGACCAAGCTCACCTGAATGCACCATCCAGTTTCATAATGGACTGTACCAAGTGTGACGCTCAGGTGGGGGGATGCAGTGTTTTAAAGGTTGTTTGCAACTTCAAACCAAAGATATGAAGACTTCAGCTCTGTTTAAACATTTATGTCACATTTTTCAGTGATTTGACTGTAAAGTTTTTTGTCTTCATCGTCTCTTGGTGCCAGAGGTCATGAAGGAACACCCCCGTCTGCAGACCAGAGTTTGATGAGGAAGTATAAAAGCTCATGTTAGAGACATGTGGAGATGGAGAAGGCCTCAGGAGCTGCTGTCTGTGGTGGAGATGTGACCATGCTCTGGTGAGTTTGAGGTGTTTGTCATTGACGGCTTTTTAACATGTTTGTTTTTCACTGCAAACTTAGAGATGAAAGTATTTCCTGGACTTATATTTTTCCATTTTAAATCTACAAATCTTACACCCTGACCCTGACCCAAATGTTTGTGTGAATCAAACACTTTTAAACAGCTGGAGCTCCTTTGAACCCTGTCATCACTGATAATGTTAGAGTGTGGTCGGGGCTGACTACTTCCTGGGTCACTTCAGACCACCTGTTTGTTGTTTCATTTGCCTCGTCTCAACCTGGAATTAGAAGAGCCTTTTTCCCACATCTTTGGACAACACAACCTCTCCCAGTAAGTAGGTTTTTAAGATTTAAACACTTAGTTATGGTAGGATTAATGTTGGCTGATCACATACTGGTATTTCTGCATGTCTCCTGGCTTTACTCTCTAAAACTGACTTACAACGCTTTGAACTGAACTGGTGGTTTTACCTGCTTCTTGTGTTTCCAGATGGAGATGGCTCCCAGTCTCAAACATGTGTGGACAACACAGGCAGCCAAGGTAGAGTCATTTATCTTTGATTATTTGCATGGTTGCAGTTGCATTATTTTAGGCTAACAGTTCCTTGTTGATTTCTGCACCGTTTCTTAGCTGCTTTAGAACTATTTACAAATTAAATTGCCAAAAAGGTGATTAATGATTGGTTAATACCTGTCGCCTTTACTTAGGACACATTCCCTTTATAAGACTAACATTAGTGTTTTATACAGAAATATATTTGTTTGAAATTGGAGAGAACTGAAATGGTTTCCCATGCAGGCTGCCATTTTGTGTGATGCATTCTGGGTAGTGATGCCATGTGGCTCCATTATTCTCCTTCCCACATACTTTTGAATGTGCGTGCCTCAGTCCACAATGCAGTTACTGTTTCCTCTGTTCAAACTAAACTTGTGTTGAAGAATGAAAAGGTTTCACGGCAGAAACATGGGAACAAAGAACAAGGCAGCCACATGACATTACCCAGAGTGCACTGCACAGCATGGCAGCCTACATGGGAACTATTTTTAAAACCTTTTTCCAAACTGGATTAAATTTATTGTCAATGTCATGTAATGACATTAACAACATTACATTGAAAGTAAAGTCACTAATGTTTCTCCAGTGGTTCTCAACGTTGGGGTCGCAAGATGCCCTAAAAAAACACTAAGATTATTTTTAAACTACACTGTTGCCACTTTACACTATTTTTGCTCAATTTTAACCCATTTTTATCACTTTTTCCCACTGTTTTTGCCAATTTTAACACCTATTTTGCCACTTAAAACCCATTTTTCCCCAGTTTAACTTTTTTCCCAGAATAACTATTAAAACATACAAAAAAACTTGGCTGGCTTTGCTTCATCAAATAACTATCATGCCATGGAATAATATGAAAAATACAAATAGAATAATTGCAAGTGCTAAGTCTGAATGTGTTGATTCAAACAAGAAACGTTTCATTATATTTGTGGATGTAGTGTGTGTTTTAGAGTTTCCTTGTCAAATGAAAAACAGATGCCTTGTGTGTAAAAGGAGTACACCATAATCTCCCAATAAAAGCTTCAGTGAGTTGATATAATTGATGAATCCTTGATTGTGTGGCCAAATGTGTTTCTACTAATGCAGCAAGTTTTAGCAAATAAGATGAAAGAGTTTATTAGCTTACTGATAAATCCTTCACATAAGCTAACTAGAAGACTTAAACAGTTAAATACAAAGAGAGAACAGCCTCACACACTGAATATGTCCATTGATACAACTCACGCTTTTAGGTCAACCAAGTGCTGTCTACATCATGACAAACTGTTAAACTTTAATTTGGCCGACATCTTGGACAGTTTCTGAATTTAAACAGGAAATTAAGAGAAATGTTCAACTACAGTCTGTGTGTGCAATGTAAACAACATCATGCTGTGGTGAGTGATTCCTTAAATAAAAAAATAAAAAAATCTCCATCAAAATAAATTCACTGCCAAATATTGATTATTATTAAATTAATAATACAATTCTGCAGTCGTGTGACCAGTATATTTCCCCATCATTACCTTGCTATTATATGCTGTGTGTCGTTTGGGTTCTTCTGCCTTCATGCGTTTCTCTGACTAGCCTTTCCATCTCCATTTCTGAAAGTGCTGTAATGGAATTTTTGGGGGTAAATAAATCGAACATTGCATCAGAACCACTAATACAACAATCTGTTTCATTTTTAAATTGCAGGCTGGCCTGAATGATCAACAAAAGGAGGATTATTGACGCCACCACAGAAACGGGGAGTGCTGTTTTCTTTCAAATTTCTAATCAAAACAGCCTTGTAATATTTTTGTGTTTGTCATATTGCCAGGGTTAGTTGATTATCTAGCCTGATGGAGACCATCTGGGCCCCATGATCTCAGTCAGTCTAGGTACGCGGTTTAAATTTGACTTTTGCTCTTTTCATTTTATTTATTCTGAGTAGTTTTTTGGTGTCTTTTGTGTTACACCAACTCCTGTGAGTCGAGCATGGCTGTCTGTTTAGGCTGACCGGGACCATCTGGGCCCCATGATCTCAGTCAGGCTGAAAGCAGCCTGTCTTGTACTTGCAGTGAGGTTAGTTGCGCATTGAGTTATTTTATTGTCGGTGCATGTAAAAACCTAAACTTAATTGTAATTATGTACATGATCTTGTTCAGCTACTGTTTAAGAGCACTTCTTGTATTCTTATGCCGAGGTGGAGACAAGGTGGAGGGTCCTGGTCTGACGGTTGAAGAATCAAGTCAGTGGTATAGTATCTTTTGGTGGACACCTACTAATGTAAGGAAAGGCTTCAGTGATGAAACAAGAGTAAACTTTTAAACACACAGGCATGTACAAAAGTTCATCTGTTAATTGTAAACCCCAGTAGAGACACTCGTGTATACAATGCCATTTCAAAATAAGAAACCTCTATATTCAACAAAAAGCATAGAAACAGAATTAAAATGATCTAATGTCAAGAAAGAACATTTAAAAGGACAAAAAAGGCACTTTGTTTACCTCCAAATTTAAAAAAGAAAAAAAAATGACAAACCACTTATCAAAAGAAAACCTGTAATGACAGGAATTTGCAAAACTGCTTATCTCTTTAATGTCTCTGAGAAAACCCCAAATCAAATGTACAGTTACGCTGCTTCTCTGTTCCTGTCATATCCTTATGGAGAGCTGTGTTTGGGAGCACTTGAGTGGGCGTGTCTGTTAGTAGTCTCAGACAGGTGTCTGCCCTGTTCACCTGTTCTTCAGCGGCTGATCTGTGAGCAGCCTCCAAACCTGACTAGCCAATGAGTGAAGAGAGCGCTCATTAATGAAAAGTTAAGACGTCTGTCTGTGGTTGTAGATTTTTTATTGTAAAAACTGTTTTGAGGCCCTTGTAAGATTGGGCCAGTGTTGTTGTGTGAACACAGGAGATCAGGGGGATTTTATTGTAATTTTTTCTTTTTCAACAGCACTAGATGGCCTTTCATTTTGCCTCGTTTGTTATTTTTTTTACTTTTATAAATAAATTACTTGAAGTCGTAATTTTCATCTGGTGTTTGTGTTGCTTTCTTTATCCCTTAAAGAGCTTGATCTCCTCTCTATCCGAAAAACCAATGATCACCTCCAGGGATGCCAAAGAGCTCTCAAAATATTAGAAACTAAAATAAATATGAAGTGAATCAGGAGTTTTAGAAACAAACTGAAAACAGTTAGAGTACTGCTTCTCACAAACTTAAATGCTGAAAGCGCAGTCATACAACGACGTACTCTATTTTTCCTTCATACGTTAAAACTGTAATACTTGATACCACAATCTTAGCTGCATCTTTTATTGAAAAAACAAACATAAAAGCTGCTACAGTTGGCCTTAAACATCTGTAAGGGTTAACAAAATTTCTGCTTCTATTTAAATGTGTTAATAATAGTTTGATGCCAGTACATGACAAAGAGTTGAAATTATACATACTGCACTGCATTCATTGACATTAAATGTGAATGTCCACATGAAAATGTTTTTATCCTCAAGCTGAGCTACAGTTTACATCACTTCACTGATAACAACTCTCTGAAACTCAAATGACTGTGTCCTGTTTGAAAGAACAACATTTATATCACAATAGGCTTAAAATGTCCTTTTGCTGGTGATGATCAGTGAAAAAATGAATCTTTCAAACATATTTTGTCTGCTAGTTTGTGGTCCACAATGTCACAATAAGAGCTTAAATGAGAGTGTGCCTCTGATGGAGGAATAGGTGAGCTATTGCAAAGAGAGTTTGGCACCTTCTGATAAAAACCCACAATTAAAGTTAACACGTTTAATGTGAATTCTCTGAGAACTTAAATGTTAATGTCATGTTTTTCACGAAACATTGATCACAAAGAAATGATGAAAAAGTGATTTAAAAAAATTCAGGACAAATGACAAAAAGACAAAAACATGATGTTAAAATGATGAAAAACTGAAAAAATGACCAAAAAATGCTCAAAAAGTGAAAATAAAGACTAAAGAAGATTAAACAAAATGATATATTATCAGTGAAAGTTGACTAAAATTAACTAAAGAAAAAGTAAAAATTATTTTAAGAATGATGATAAAGATGTTGAAAAATGACAAAACACCCAGAAAATGTTAAAGAAAGCACAAAAAAGATTAAAGTCCATTTTAAAAATGACTAAACAAAGACTAATCCCCTTATAGAAAAAAAGAATAAAAAACATGATTTAAAAAAGTGAGAAAAAGAAGATTTAGCATGGCGAAGGATCAAGTAAAAGTAAAAATATCAGTAATATCAGTAAAAATAACCCAAAGATGTCAAAAATGGTCAAAAAGCAGGAAAAAATGTAAAAAAAAAAAAAAAAAAAAAATGAGTGAAAAGAGACTAAAATGGGAAAAAGCAGTCAAGATTGGCAAACGTGCAAAATGTGACAAAAAATGGTGAAAAGGGGCAAAAATGGGCATAAAAGTGGCAACAAGAAGAGGTAAAAAATTGGGAAAAAAGGAAGCAAGCTGTATTTAATGGTAAAAGGTAGCTTATTTGGACATAAAGTGGCAAAAAATGGTAAATGAAAAAGGGCAAAAATGGGCTAAAAGTGGCTAAAAGAAAATGCAAAAATGGGGAAAAAGGGAAATGAGTGGCATTTAATGGCAAAGGTAGCTTAATTAGGCAAAAAGTGGCAAAAAGAAGCTTAAAAAATGGGAAAAAGGGGCAAAAAGGTTCCCTTTCTTAAGGTTTTCTGGGGAATAATATTTTAAATGTAGACATAAAAGAGCCACGCGTTGAGTTTCACTGGGTTAGTGAGTTAAATTTAGATTTTAACAGTGTTTGCATTCATCCAGACTTTCTCATCCTTGCTGGAAGCAACCATAGTAAAACCTCCTACCATCACATTTTTGAAACGCATCTTTAAACCAGCAGGATAAAACTTTATTGGCTTATCACAGCTGAGGATCAGGTTTTCATTGAGGATATCTCTGTACTTTCCCTCAACCCTGACCAGTCTCCCAGTCCCTGCTGCTGAGAAACACCCCCACAGTATGATGCTGCCACCACCATGCTTCACCATCAGGATTATACTCAGCAGATAGTGAGCAGTGCCCGGTTTCCTCCAGAATTAATCTTAGAATTGAGGCCAAACAGTTTGGTCAGACCAGAGACTCTTGTTTCTCACAGTCTCAGAGTCCTTCAGGAGCTTTTCTTTTTTTTTTTTTTTTTTTTTTTTTTTTTTGTGCAAACTCCACGATGGGTTTCATGAGTTTTAGAGTCTTCTGTCCGTCCACTCTGCCATAAAGCCCAGATCAGTGGAGGCTGCAGTGATGGTTGTCCTTCTGGAACTTTGTCCCATCTCTACAGGATCTCTGGAGCTCAGTCTGAGGGACCATCAGGTTCTTGGTCTCCTCTCTGACTAAGGTCCTCCCCTGATTGCTCAGGTTGGCCGGGTGACCAGCTCTTTTAAGAGTCCTGGTTGGTCCAAACTTCTTCCATCTGAGAATTATTATTTTTAATTCAAACTTTATTCAACTATGAGTATTCCCATTAAGAAGATAAAACATTCTGTTTTACAGGAGAGTCCTGGCTAAAGACGGAGCAAAATCGTCTTAGAAGTCTTTGACACAAGAAAAACACTCCCTAAATAATCGTCATTATGCAGACGATACTCTGTTATATTTATGAAGGATGCTGATTGGTTAACACACCTCAAGGAGGTTTTTTGTGCTTCAGAACATCAACACAATCCCTATTCCTGCTTTCTTTTACATGCATTGGTAAAACTAGCACCCCCAGTGTCCATTATCATCGTAGCATCCTGGCTTTGCTCTCTTAGTCCTTATCCCACTTACTTAGTTGGTCCAGTCCCAGCAGATCCTGGTCCTGCTCTAGGCTTCAGCCTGTTGAAGGAGGGTTTGCTGCCCCATGCTGGGTTAACTTCTTCTGATTTACACAGTAAATAAAAACAGATTGATGGATAATGTTGACAACAGCATGAGGTTGTCTTCTAAAAAGCAACAAAAGAACCAAAAGGAAAGTTCTGGACCTGCTCAGAGCTGGCTTTAATGTCTCCCTGCACAGGTAAACCCCCTGTATGCCCTAATCTCTGTGCTGGACTTCGTCCTGAGCTGAGAGCAGAACAGATCTGGAGCCACGCAGATCTGGGCAGCGTGTCCGCGGTCTCCACAACACAAAGACGTAAATATGCAGATGCAGCTCTTCCAGGGCTTTATGTGAAAGCATGAGTCATATTGGAAGAGAACGAACATGCACAGGCTTTCATCTGTTACTGTTTGCAGGAGGAAACATCCTTAATCACACGTTTGCATATCAATACTTCCTCCTGTTCCACCACTCATTAGTCCTGAACATGAAAAGAGAAGCGTGGATGCTCTGCAGTTTTACAGACTGTCATATCTCCCAGCTTCTAATGGTGTCAGAGCTTCTCTCATTATGTTCAGCTGTGGTTATTTATACACCTGAATGAATCACATGTAAGCAGGAAGCCCCAGCCATCATTAGATGAGTCAAACATGTTTTAAGCACAAAGAGTTAGAGAAGAGTCAACATCATGATGTTCCATCAGCTATCAACAAACTAAAACTCTTCTTTCATGGCGGCTCGGCGTGTCGATGCTTGGTTTGAACGTGCCACTGCCCTCTGTGACTGAACCAGGCAAACATCTTAAACAGCATGAATGATTCATGTGGCATCATGTAGTCGTATCACATTTCAGTACGATTAAAGCAGCATGAAAGCTGCAGCTTGTTCAGTGAACAGAGACATCTTCAGAAAAGAAAAGTCAAGTTTCAGTCAGTCTGACTGGAGTCAATGTCAGATTCCTACTTAATATTTACTATCAATGTTAAAATTTAAATGTTCAGTAGTTTGAGTCATTTTCTCTCTGAGGTTTTATTCTGAATTTGGAAGAAAAAATACTCAAAAATGTTTCTAGTAAAAATATTAATTGTCTTGAAACTGTCTTTAAACTGTTAAATTATTATTAATGTCAAACACTCATTATTGCACTATCACTCTTACAGGCTGAAGTAGAGACTTGTATGTGTAGCAGTGTGCTGGGGTTACCTTCTTCTTCAGCAGCAAACAGGAGACAGGATATTAGCTTTAATGGATGGATGGATGGATGGATGGATGGATGGATGCATGCATGGATGGATGGATGCATGGATGGATGCATGCATGGATGGATGGATGCATGGATGGATGCATGCATGGATGGATGGATGCATGGATGGATGGATGCATGGATGGATGCATGGATGGATGGATGCATGGATGCATGGATGGATGGATGCATGGATGCATGGATGGATGGATGGATGGATGGATGCATGGATGGATGGATGCATGGATGGATGGATGGATGGATGCATGGATGGATGGATGGATGAATGGATGAATGGATTCATGGATTCATGGATGGATGGATGGATGCATGGATGGATGGATGGATGCATGGATGCATGAATGGATGGATGATGGATTGATGGATGCATGGATGGATGGATGCATGAATGGATGCATGGATGGATGGATGGATGGATGGATGCATGGATGGATGGATGGATGGATGGATGGATGGATGGATGCATGGATGCATGGATGCATGGATGAATGAATGGATGGATGATGGATGGATGGATGCATGGATGGATGGATGGATGGATTGATGGATGGATGGATGGATGGATGGATGGATGGATAGATGGATGGATGCATGGATGGATGGATGGATGGATGGATGGATGGATGGATGCATGGATGGATGGATGGATGGATGGATGCATGGATTGATGGATGCATGGATGGATGCATTGATTGATGGATGGATCGATGGATGGATGGATGCATGCATGCATGGATTGATGGATGGATGCATGGATGGATGCATGCATGGATGGATGGATGCATGGATGGATGGATGCATGGATGGATGCATGGATGGATGGATGCATGGATGCATGGATGGATGGATGCATGGATGCATGGATGCATGGATGGATGGATGGATGGATGGATGCATGGATGGATGGATGCATGGATGGATGGATGGATGCATTGATGGATGGATGGATGCATGGATGGATGGATGGATGGATGGATGGATGCATGGATGCATTGATTGATGGATGGATGGATGCATTGATTGATGGATGGATGGATGGATGGATGGATGGATGGCTGATTTATCTCCAGGGAAATCAAGGGATTCATTTGCAGATAACAGACACTAGATGTCAGTGATTTTGATAAAATCAATAGATTAGCGAGTGGGTAAAAGGTGTGGCTTTTACCACAGTAAACTCTATTACAGTATTTACAATACCACAAAGCAGTGAGACTCTGTGACTGTTGAGTGGACATCAGAGTGACTCTGTGACTGTTGAGTGGACATCAGAGCTATTCTGTGACTGTTGAGTGGACATCAGAGCGACTCTGTGACTGTTGAGTGGACATCAGAGCTATTCTGTGACTGTTGAGTGGACATCAGAGCGACTCTGTGACTGTTGAGTGGACATCAGAGCTATTCTGTGACTGTTGAGTGGACATCAGAGTGACTCTGGACCATTGTCATGTCAATCCAGGATTTTCACTCTCAGTGGAGCCAGGTAGTAAGTTTAACTCTTGCTTAATTTGGTCAGGAAATATCAAAAACATCTTTTCCACCAGTAAAATCTCTCATTGTTGTCCTTTGCTCTTCCAGTGATAAAGAACCAGGGATGTTAAATGCTTCAGCTTTTCTCTGAGATGACTTGAATCTTTGTCAGTCTGATCTGCCTAATGACAGACGAGGAGTCTAGAGAATCCATCAGCTTTGTAAGGTTATTTTAGGGCAGTTATGTTTTAGTTAGTGCATACTTAGATGTTTAGGGCCAAGCAGATGATCTTTAGTTGTGTCTGAGTATAAAATGATCTGGTCTCAATGCTTAAGGAAGACCCTAGTCGAGTTAACTGATCAGCATAATTGATTAGCTAAAATTCATAAAGGGTTACATGATGAGGGTTTGCATGATATTGGATTTTTGCCGATATCCGATATGCCAATATTTTGAAACAAATTTTGGCCGATACGATACTGATATTTAATTACATTTTTTCCACTGTTATAAACACCAATTCTATCATGGACTATAATTTTTCTTTTAAAATATTGGTAGTCTATTTTTGTACAAACTGACAAAACATTTGATTTTTATCAGAACTGAAGGATATTTTTTTTTTTTTTTTTCAAATACAGCCATACACTAATGACAAACTTACAGTAATGTCTTTGGGTTGCATGTGTATTACATGCTTACATGTATTTTTAACAGTGCAGCCAAAGTCATCTGCATTTTTGAAGGCAATAAGCAGCAGCAAAATAACCTGCTGACTCTGAGCTCCACAGTGCAACAAAGAAATAGCTTATACATTTAGACAGACTCTCCTTATTACTCAGCCAGTTTGCAGGATGGCTCCCTGAGATACTCCTGACAAAGGGCTTTAAAAAACAACAACACAGATTCTTAAATGCAAAAAACCTAGCTGTAGTTCAGAGCTTAATTATGATTCTAAATTTCTGAGACTCAAGATGAACAGAAATAAAACTTCAACTAAAGTAGTTCTCCTGATTCTGCTTTAAACAGCACAAACTAACTAAGCAACCAAGTTTAATGGCATTTCACTGTAAACAGCGCTGAAACAACACAGTGACACAAACATCTCCAATGCTGGTAACACCTTCGTGCACCTTCGAGTGTGCACAGGAGACGGCACTCAGAAGTCCGTCATTGCTTTTGCCGTGTTTCGCGCATGTCACGTAGGACGACATGCATGTTGTTTTTATCTCTAAACATGTTAGCAAAAGCGGCTGCAACTGCGGCTGCTGAGTCAGCACTCCTGTGAGTGTAGGACAGACTTTTTAAGAGTAAAATCTTCATCTATCCACGGAGGCAGTGAGGCTAAACGTGCTAACAGGACAGACACTTGATGTCCTTATATCTGTGGTGAAGCTAGTATGTTTAGCTTTAACGAGGAGCTTCTCTATGCGACTGGAAATGAAGTTTTGCAGTTCAGGTAAGGCTATAAGCGCCTGCTAGGTATAACGTAGCGGGGCTTTTAATGCATCACAAGCCGGTATATTCCACCACGCTGAAAGGCTGATTATCAAGAGCTATAAATTCAATGATTTTCCTGTTCAGCTCCTTACCTTTGGGTGCTCACTGCTGTATTTTTAGCTTTGTTGAATGACTTAAGTAGAGGCTGCTGCTGAGTTTTACCTGGCATGAAGTTTTGCCATTCTTTATAGTCCTTGTAGTCATCAGGTTGGCGTTTTTTTTAGATGCAAAATTAAACTGGTGCTGTTAAAGGCATGTTGTCGAGCTCCTCCACGCATCTGATGTACTTTACAAGCGATGCAAACAGCTGCTTTGCTGTCTTGTTCCCACACCTCAGACTTCTCCCGCACAGCTGACATGTTGAGTTTGTTGTTTTTTGCGCATGTCCGGCAACATCGCGTGCGCTTAATTATGACGTCATGTTATCGGCCGTACACATTGGCGTAAATTTTACTATACAATACGATAATTAACTTTTTAAGCTATTATCGGCTGACACCGATATACCACCGCTAATATCATGCATCCCTAGTTTCTCCTGAACCAAAGGCTTGGAGCCTTATAATATGATGCTGCAGAAACATGTTAGTACACTACAGCATGCTGCTTGATTGTGATTCAAACCTGGCATGTCTGTCCTCCTTTATTCTGACTGATGTTTTGCAGGGTGGCTGTTCTTATAACGTCCACATTTATTTACTTTTTCCCTCTCTTGGAAGAGTCATCATTCCCAGCGCTCAGACTTTTCTAAAACATCGTGTTTTGGCTTAAATCGTCTGTCTTGTGGCTGAAGTTTCAGCACTTTAATGCTAACCTTTAGAAAACAACCTGGACCTGATCCTCTCATTCACTTTTAATGTGTTGGTCTGATGCTCTCTGATGTGCAGCCTCAAAGGCTCAACACTACAGCTGATATTTGAACATTTATAGATGACTCGAGGGGTTTTGTACCAAAATCCACCACTGGGTCCAGCTTTTTAGACTCTCTAAACCCCCGCCCCCCTCCCCTCGTCTTCCTGCTAACCACGCTCCCTCCTGTCTCTGTCCTCGGGGCAACATGCTGCATCACTGTTCTGTTTCTGGGCTATTTCAGGAACAGCAGCATCATGTTACTGTGCTTTTATTCCCCAACAGCAGCTTCAATAGGACATGTGCTTTTATTCGAGGCACACCGAGTATTTAATAGGACAGCGGGCTCAGCGAGCTGGTAATCTGGCCCTGCAGCACCGTGGTCCCTCTCTGATCACGCTGATATCTGCACCAGCCCTCTGCCGAGCGAGTGAACGGGCCGCTGCGCTCAGAAAACACGTCAACACTCTTTAACACAGTTTGGAGTTTAATTTCACACCGATTAGCACAAAAGCTCTGTTTTAAAAAGCACACTGCACAACAAAATACTAGAAACTCGCTGAGAAACCAGCCACACAGACACGTACACGGAGCAGAAACTCCCACAATTAAATCCATCCTCATTCATCTCAGAGAGGGTTTGTGCTGAATGGAGAGATGTCGGGTTGGCTCACTCACCGTGAAGACGCCATCATCAGCGGAATACGTCCAACCAAAACCGGTTTTTAAACTTTTAAATCCACAGCGCTTGTTCTCAGACTTACTCTGTCCTGCCCCATCTCTCAAGGTATCTTCCCAGCTCACCCCTCCATGATGCATGTGGTCGCCCCTGGCATCTGGACCAGCCCACCAGGTCCTAGGCTCCCAGTGTGCAGTGAGCTGGATGAGCTGAACTAATGGGGTCTAACTAATGGGGTTTTTCCACTTTGACCTTTAGCTGCACCAATCCAAACCAAGCCATGCCCAGAATGGTCCTGGTCCTGGTCAGGGTCCAAGCGTGCCTACCTCACCTCCAAGCAGGCCTTGGGGAAGTCACAGCAGTTCTTCGTCATTCGGGACACCTCGCAAATGTGTTTAAGTAACAACTGCTGCACCAAACTTTGAAATACCAGACAGAATACAAGAGAAGAAGAAAGGCATCCTTGAACTGATGGCTTGGCTGGAGTTCCAGCCTATTGGTGCTAGTAGTCTAACAGTTAGTGGAATAGGGATCACCTGAGTGCAGTGAAAGGTCCAGTCACTGGTTACTCAGTATTCCTGGCTACCATTACACCATGAAGACAAAAGAACACTCAGAGAAAACGTTACTGAAAAGTCTAAGTCAGGGGATGGAGACAAAAACGTCTCCATGTCTCTGAACATCCCCCAGAGTTCAGTTAAATCATCATGAAGAAATGAAGGAATATGTCACATGTGTAAATCTGCCTAGATCAGACCGTCCTCACAGACTGAGTGGGCGTGCAAGAAGGAGACTAGTGAGAGAGGACACCAAGACACCTATGACTACTCTGAAGGAGCTCCAAGCTTCAGCAGCTGAGATGGAGAGACTCTGCAGACAACAACTGTTGGCCGGGTTCTTCACCAGTCAGAGCTTTATGGGAGAGTGGCAAAGAGAAAGACACTGTTGAAGAAAACTCAGATTCAATCTGGACTAGAGTTCACCAGAAGGACTGTGGGAGACGCCATGGTCAAGAGGAAGAAAGTTCTTTGGTCTGATGAGACCAGGATGGAGCTTTGAGACCATCAGACGAGACGCCAAACACTGACATCACCACAAACACACCATCCCCACTGTGGAGCACGCTGGTGGCAGCATCGTGCTGTGGGGATGCTTCTCAGCAGCATCGTGCTGTGGGGATGCTTCTCTGCAGCATCGTGCCGTGGGGATGCTTCTCTGCAGCATCGTGCTGTGGGGATGCTTCTCTGCAGCATCGTGCTGTGGGGATGCTTCTCAGCAGCATCGTGCTGTGGGGATGCTTCTCTGCAGCATCGTGCTGTGGGGATGCTTCTCTGCAGCATCGTGCCGTGGGGATGCTTCTCAGCAGCCATCCCTGGAGGGCTTGTAAAGGTAGAGGGTGAAAAGAATGAGGAACATATAGGAATATTGACTTGAAGCAGGTGAATATTTATGCCATCATTTATTTTTGGGGTTCCCAAACTTTTCAGTCCGTGAACCCTAAAATAACGGCGTCAGAGACCGGGGACCCCAACCTTCTGTTGAGGGAGGATGAAGCACATGATGTTGCACAAAGCAACTTGCTTTTCAGGTATTTTTTCTAACTTTTACTTACATTTAAGCACAAATATCACTTGCTAACTATATTTTTAGTTTAAATTTGACTCTTTTTTTAAATAAAATATATTATTTGAAATCATGTTAAATTTTTTTTGTTTTGTTTTTTGGGAAGCAGCCTGCGACCCCCTTTCACTGTTTTGCGACCTTACTGGGGGTCCGATCCCCACTTTGGGAGCCTCTGATTTATTTTATATTATATATTTTTATTTAATTGTCATTACTTTGTAGAAGACTATTTTCACTTTGATATCAAGGAGGGTTTTTTTGGTCATAAAAGCCAAATAATATTGACCATGACTGATTTTTAAAATCAATGAAACCTTAAAACATCCAGAGGGTGGGCATGTTTTATAGGAACTGTATATTTCCTCATGATTATGTCGGTAATCTGCGACCATGTGTAATGGACTTGTAAAATATGTAAACTATCACTGGGGAGCTATTTTCTGAAGCCTTTGGTGAGTTTAGGCCTTTTTTCCAGAAATAATATTTAGGAAAAATGATAATTCCATGCATTTTAATCGGGTGCTTGCTCTGGTCGGTGTTTTTACATCACTGACTGCAAAGACTCTGAAACTTCATGTATATTATTACTGCACAAGTTTAAAAGTTTAGGTCCAGATACAGAGATTCAGGGTCACACATGACACATCAAAGATCTGGGAACATCAGAAACAGATCCACCATCCAGAGCCTGATGTTTCTGCACATATTCTCTGAAAATCAAACATCAGAGCACGGATCAGAAAGGAAAACATCAGAACTGTGCAATAAGTAAGCTCTAAGAGCGAGGTCAGGGTTTGTTTCTGCCTTCTCCGTGTGTCTGTGGGTATAAATAGCAGCATCAGCAGCAGAAAGTCTGTAAGTGAGGAGAATAAACGAGCGGCTGCAGGAAAACAGACAGCGGGGAAAGGGGGGGGGGCCGAGCCCAGACTGTAATCGCCATAAAATAAATTGCCGGTGTCTCTACCTGAATGCAGAGACGGGCTGACACGCTGACACCGGGAAGTAGGCCGCTCTAAAACTAGCCGGCCCTGAAGGGAAACATCCCCGCTCCCCGCTGCGCTCCGTCCGACAAAAGGAAATCAGAACCAGGCCGGTCCGGGGAGACCGCCGAGAAGAGGAAGCATGTAATTGGCCGACTGGTTTTTAATACGAAGAAGAGAAGAAAGGACGATGAACTCCTGAACTGACACACAAACACTCACTGACTGGATATAATAAGGCATTAATGCTGAGATTCTAAATGAGTCCATATCCAGAGACAGAAACATGCCGTGAGATTAGAAAATAAATGATTTAAGGAGGAATTGTTGAGTCTTTATGTGAGTAAAGATGTAATTAAAAACTCACCGTCCCACACAGCGAAATCCTGACGAGTCCTCAGAGATCAATTAGGCCAAAGAAGATGAAACTGTCTGAACGTTACGCAATCCTCCGAGGACGGCAACGCAAACTTCAACATTTCTGCAACAAAGAATAAATCTCTGATTTAACAAGCTGCGTTTAAAGCCATGCAAACAGGAAGGACTCTGTCACTCTGGTTGTTTTATTAAGACCCTCATAGTTAAGCCTGCTCACAGTTTTCACATCTGTGTCCCCGCTGGTCCGCCACTTAGGTACAGATGGAATATTCCAGCGTGCAGATAACAGGGCAGGTCAGCTATGGCAGGATATGCTGATTCAGCAGTTTGTCGGTGTTGTACCTAGCCAGTAGATGCTTCACCTCAGACCAAAGTCACCATTAAGGGGGATAAAGGAGAGAACATTCTGGGGATGGCAACCCGGAGCTGAGTGAGCCCCCAGAGAATCCTAGATCTGGAGATCTGGTCTCAGGTTGAGCTGAACCAGGTGAGAACTGTCTGACGAAGCCTCAGCACCAACATTCAACCTCCAGGCTCAGCCTTCACCACACTGAGGTTTTCGCCTAGGCTCTAACGATGGCCACAAGGGCGATGCCCTGCCGTCTTCAGCGATGCACGGCTCGTCTCAGTGCTGACTCCTCCCCCTACCTTCATTCAGGTGTTTACATGTGATGTAGTTGAAGGGCATGGGGATGCCACCCCCTCTCACCTGTTCACAACTGCTGAAACCAACAGATTTTAATGAAATCAAAGATATTTTTAGGCTTTCTGGTCATGTGACCGTTGTCAGGCCTGGTGGCAAAAAGTGCGAGCGAATGAAATACTCCAAATAAAAAAGATATCCTTTTCCCAATAACTGTCTCTAAACAGAGAGAAAAACAGGAAGAAAGTCTCTGGATTTTGTTTTTTCTACTCTTGTTGCACATTTTCCAACTTTATTTATATGCCTCACATTTGTCATTTTCTGTCTCTTGTTTCTTGTTTTCTGACTCACATTTTTTATCTTTCCTGGTGCTTTAGTAGAACAGTGCCAGTGTAGCATGTAGCATGGTGCCAGAGTAGCACAGTGTCAGAGTAGCACAGTGTCTGAGTAGAACAATGCAAGAGTAGCACGATGCCTGGGTACTATGGTGCCTCAGTAGCATGATGCCTGAGTAAAATGGTGCGAGAGTAGCACAGTGTCTGAGTAGCACGGTGTCTGAGTAGCACGGTGTCAGAGTAGCACAGTGTCAGAGTAGCACAGTGTCTGAGTAGAACAATGCAAGAGTAGCACGATGCCTGGGTACTATGGTGCCTCAGTAGCATGATGCCTGAGTAAAATGGTGCGAGAGTAGCACAGTGTCTGAGTAGCACAGAGTCAGAGTAGCACAGAGTCTGAGTAGCACAGTGTCTGAGTAGCACAGAGTCAGAGTAGCACAGTGTCTGAGTAGCACAGTGTCTGAGTAGCACAGAGTCAGAGTAGCACAGTGTCTGAGTAGCACAGTGTCTGAGTAGAACAGTGTCTGAGTAGCACGGTGTCAGAGTAGCACAGTGTCAGAGTAGCACATCAGTAGCATGATGCCTGAGAGTCAGAGTAGCACAGAGTCTGAGTAGCACAGTGTCTGAGTAGCACAGAGTCAGAGTAGCACAGAGTCTGAGTAGCACAGTGTCTGAGTAGCACAGAGTCAGAGTAGCACAGAGTCTGAGTAGGGTGTTTTTTAGAGGAAATCTCAGATGATCTTTCGATATTAAGCCATCCGTCAGGAGCGTCCCTCACAGCCAGCTAACCAACAGTCTAATCATCCCTCGGTTCTTCCTGGAGCCTCGTGAAGAGCAACACTTCATATTTATTTTCTCCATGTTTCATCACAAACATCACAAACCTTTTCCTCCCTGTAGCATCTGCTCTGACGTCCTCACACATGTAGAGCTGTCACTGAACACACTGATGGCTGTTTACACTGAGGAGAGTCTGTGGGCCCATATGTTCTGTAGGGGCTGATTTATAGAGAGCAGAGTCTCTCAGTGACTCTCAGAGCGTCGGTGTCTGTGTTTTATTGTGAAAGTCTGGAGTTAAACAGCTGATTTCTCTCCTCACTCGTGGCTGGTTTTATTTAAAGATGAATTTAGCCCGCTGTAAAGTCTGTTTGTCATTGATTGAATTATTTTTAATTGAAGGTAATTCATGAGGACATGTGGTGGGCTGCTGTGACTCATCAACAGTCCTACGCCACGTTTTATCTTACATCCTGCTGCTTTTCCTGAATGAAGCCAAGTCTGAGGATAAGATAATCTAGTATATGTAGGGCCTGATTCACAGATTTTCTCTGATTTGAATACACTACTGAGGATTGTTGATGGTGGGAGAGATTAGCTGATTGGCTAACTGCTGGATATCTGCATCAAGACTTCAGTCAGTTCTAAAATGAGGGTTTAGAGGTGGCGCACACTCAGATCCGGCCCTAGGAATCCTAGAAAGGGCAGATGTACTTCAGCATCTCAGTGAGTAACACGTTGTGGGCGAGAGCACAAAGTTTTTCACTGTCTAGACAAAAACACTGACAGCTGTCACCCTGGAGCCCAAAAAAAGGCCTAAAGGGGAAAAGCTAGATTTTCTTTAATAGAAAGTTGTCATCCAGAAAGAGGCTGGTCCCAGCGTTGACTGGGCAAAGCATCCTTAAGGTTTGCTCCTGTAAAAATTAGAAAGAATAGGCCTGCAGAAGGTTTGTTCACAGTTTTACTTGTGGGTGTGGTAGCCCCGCCCCTCTTTCAACCAACGTCATTATGGTGGCCATGGTTATTGTCAGGGATATCTTAGTCCCGCCCCTCTTCCAGCCACCGTCATCCTGGTGGCCATGGTTACTGGTCAGGTATGGCCTTCTCTGTCAGTCTGGTCACAGCATGAGCTCCCTGACTTCCTGATCAGACAGCGACCATCGTCACAGCGAAAGACTCTGACCTCAGCATAAATATTTAGGGTTTTACTCTGTTTTAGGTCATTAACTCCTCGCCGTGTGTTGTATTTGGCGTGTACGCTCCCTCCATGCTGATCCATCCGTCATCTCTCTGCTGATACATCCAGCCGGGTCCTCCTGCTGTGAGTGGATGCGTTCAGGTTCCTGTGGCTGTGTGGTTAGAGCTGCTGTCCTGGCTCCTCTCTCTCTGTGTTCTCAGAGGAGGATTTCAGCATGCTGACATGTAAGCAGGAAGCAGCTCCATGCAGACGCTGCGGTGCCAAACACGGCCGTGTGAAACCATTTGTTGCTATAAAGGGTTTTTCTATTGTAACACAGCGTTCCCTGCAGAAATGATCCCAAAAATGAGAAAATGAGACCTGTCACTGTTTGATTTCCTTTGTTTTTACCTGAATGTGCTGCTGAAATCCTTTTACACAGTGAACACGCTGACAAGAAGCCTTTAAGGAGGCTAAAGCTGTTTGGAGGCAATTTTGGGAGGTTGCATAATCTGCCGAAGAAAAACTGCACTAAAATAAGTCAAAGCAGGGTAAATGGCTTTGGATGGATGGAATTAGTCATGAATTAGAGAAAGGTATGACAGGTAGGGCTCTGACAGACACAGATGGCTGCTATCTGCTCCACACGTAAGGACCACTTATCCTGTTTGGGGTCCAGGACTGGAGCCAGTCCCAGTGCACACTGAGTTACAGGATGGACCACACCTACGGGCAATTTAGAGTCACCAGTCAGCCTAAGGAGCATGTCTTTGGTTTATGGGAGGAGGTCTCTGGTTCTAAAAACTGAGGGCCAGACTTGTTGGCTTGTGTGCTGTTAAAACGCCAGTTCCAAAAAAGTTGGGACACAGTGTAAAATGTAACCATATACAGAAGTCAATAATTGTTAAATCTCATAAAGCCATAATTGATTCACAGTAGAACAGAAACAACACATCAGATGTTGAAACTGACAAATAGATATCTTTTTCCCAAGACCTATGGTATTTCTGCATTTTGGATATGCTGTCCTGAAAGAAAGGACGACATAAGCCGGATTATATATGTGTGTTCTATGTGTGTGGGTGGGGGTGTGTGTGTGTGTGTGTGTGTGTGTGTGTGTGTGTGTGTGTGGGGGTAATTGTAAATCGTTTAAGTTTTCATTTCTTTTACTGTTTGTATTTATCTTGTGGAAAGCACATTGAGTCTACATTTGTATAAAATGTGCTTTTCAAATAAAGTTGAATTGAATTGAAAAATCTTGTTTTGACGTTCCCTCTCTTGTTTAACATTTTCTCTCTCTCCTTTTATGTCTCCCATTTTTCATTGTCAGTCTCTTGTTTCTCAATTTGTAGGTCGAGTTTTTCATTTCCATCTCTCATTCTATTTGCCAACTCTCATTTTTTAGTTTTCTGTCCAGTCAATCCTTTTTTTTTTTTGGTTCTCATTTTACATTTTCCAACTCCTGTGATTTGCTCTCTGGCTCTCTTATTTCCTCTTGCTTGGAACTCGAGTTGCACAGTGCATGAGTAGCATGGTGCATCAGTAGCATGGTGTCTGAGTAGCATGGTGCATCAGTAGCATGATGTATGAGTAGCATGGTGTATGAGTAGCATGGTGTATGAGTAGCATGGTGCATCAGTAGCATGGTGCATGAGTAGCATGGTGTATGAGTAGCATGGTGCATCAGTAGCATGGTTTCTGAGTAGCATGGTGCATCAGTAGCATGGTGTCTGAGTAGCATGGTGCATCAGTAGCATGGTGTCTGAGTAGCATGGTGCATCAGTAGCATGGTGCATCAGTAGCATGGTGTCTGAGTAGCATGGTGCATCAGTAGCATGGTGTCTGAGTAGCATGGTGCATCAGTAGCATGGTGCATCAGTAGCATGGTGTCTGAGTAGCATGGTGCATCAGTAGCATGGTGTCTGAGTAGCACGGTGTCTGGGTAGCACGGTGCATCAGTAGCATGGTGTCTGAGTAGCATGGTGCATCAGTAGCATGGTGTCTGGGTAGCATGGTGCATTAGTAGCATGGTGTCTGAGTAGCATGGTGCATGAGTAGCATGGTGCATCAGTAGCATGGTGCATCAGTAGCATGGTGTCTGACTAGCATGGTGCATCAGTAGCATGGTGTCTGAGTAGCATGGTGCATCAGTAGCATGGTGTCTGAGTAGCATGGTGTCTGGGTAGCATGGTGCATCAGTAGCATGGTGCATCAGTAGCATGGTGCATCAGTAGCATGGTGTCTGAGTAGCATGGTGTCTGGGTAGCATGGTGCATCAGTAGCATGGTGCATCAGTAGCATGGTGCATCAGTAGCATGGTGTCTGAGTAGCATGGTGCATCAGTAGCATGGTGCATCAGTAGCATGGTGCATCAGTAGCATGGTGTCTGGGTAGCATGGTGCATCAGTAGCATGGTGCATCAGTAGCATGGTGCATCAGTAGCATGGTGTCTGACTAGCATGGTGCATCAGTAGCATGGTGCTACTGAGGCTGAGGTTATAAACCAAAGGCTGTATCTGTCCTGTGCTAAGGCTCTGAGAGAAACATACCCAGCATGTTCTTCTAAATAAAGCTGTATAGAGCGCTGATGTCTGTATGAAGGAGTAAGGAGAGAGGCCCGCCAGACAGCAGGGCTCCTCCTGCTCTCATTCATAGTAAATATAAAAAATAAAGCTGAAAGCTAAAGTCGATAAAAACTGGTCTATCAAAGCTCACATGTAGAGGAAGAAAGCCCCAACAATGAAGTGATTTTTGTTCTGTAAACCCACTCACAGAGACTCCAGTATGAACCGATCAAACCCAGTTAGGAGGATTTATACTTAAGCGCCATGTTCTCCTGTTTTCTCCTGTTTTCCTCAGTTCATCTCACGTCTGCATGCATGGATCCCATAAACTCTGCATGCCCCAGACCGGGTCCTGTCACATTCCTCCAGAGTATTTTAGAGTTTTCTCCTGACTGTCTGTTAGAGAATGAGTTCAAACTCCTCTTCTGTCTGGATTTCTCTCTCTCGTAGAATAAAACCGTCGGAGTATCTCTTACCCCGCTGTGGAGGAAAATCTCCTCCTCCTCATGAGAAGAGCTGAAATCTTCTCCTACACTGATGTGTGTGTTTGTGTGTGTGAGAGATAATGACGGGGAACAGCTGAGCTTATTGAACAGTTGATGCTGACCATCTGCACCGCGGCATCCTGGGAAATTAAGCAAGCAAACACTGTTAATTAGAGGAAGACGTTTATAGGAATAAGAAATCATTTAGTGGTGATAACATCTGAGGAGGAGGATCCTCATGTTTCCACCAGTCTACTATATAAACAGTCATGTTTGCTAAACAGGATGTGGTTTCATTGAAACCTCCAAGGTTACCTACAGGTGTGTCTCAGAAAATCTGAGCATCATGTAAATGTTTATCTTTCCTGAGATTTAATTCAAATACAGAAACTTTTATTTATTCCTCTTCTCATTTAACTGAAATGTTTCAGACTTTTTTGTTTTACTTTTACAGCTCAAAGACAAAAAAGGGGGCTTTGCCCTCCTGATGCCCCAATGTTTGAAAAAAATGCTGTAAAAGTTCCAGTTTGGTGCTCTATATGGGGACAAACCGTCGTCTTTGGTGGCCTCTAAATCAGTATTTAAGTCTGGGTTGGGAAATTAATATGCAGGAAGGTTCCTGAAAAAAAAAAACACTTTCTGCAGGAGTTACAACAGCATGGCTTCACAGTGAAGAGGAATGCTTGCAGTCCAGTGTGAAATATTGGTATTCGAACAGTTTTTTTTTTTTTTTTTCAATCTTACTGCTCAAAGAAACAAAAAACATCCACTCTCTAAATCAGTGGGGGAAACTGGCGGTTCAGGGGCCATATGGGGCCCTCCACCTCACTCAATGCGGCCCAGAATAAAAATGAATAAATTATGAACTACAGGATAAAATCTGACATGACAGAAATAGACAGAAAATATTCTTTGGTTTTTTAATTTTCTTATCTTATTAAAACAATTGAAACAATGTACAAATATATAATTTGTATATGACTTATTTTAAATATAATTATTTTTAGTTTTTTATAAAAATAATTAACTGAATTTGCCTTGATTTCTTTTATTTTTAATAAAAAAAAAATCATTATGTTTTTTTTGTTTTCCTTTTCATTTTTCACCAAAATTTTCTTTTTCTTTTATTTCTTTTTCTGTTTTACTTTTATTTATTTTTTAGTGTTAATTGGCTGCAGGTGTTTCTTTAAAGCATAGTTATACACAAAAAAAAAATGCAAGTGAAAGAGGTAACTATCTTTTCACTGCATTAAACAATAAGTTGAAATTGATTTAAATGTTTTTTTGTTTTTGTTTTTGTCATTAACAGAAGATTTTTGAGCGTTAAAACACAAATGTCTGTATAATAAATGATCTTAAAGTGGACCGTCCTTCCTGGATCACAGCAGAGACGGACCAGAGGCCCTAATACCTCCAGAAGTCATCTTCAGTGTTTGGTGGTTGATCGTGGTCTGGCCTGGTGAACCCTCGGCCCTCAGAGAGCCCCCTTCCCTCCCTCCATCAGCTCCATTCTCCTGCACTGATGACTCTTTTCTTGTTGTTTTCTCAGATCTGCTTTAATTCTTCATTCCCTGAGATAACAAAGCTAGTTTTCATGTTTCCTGTTGAGTTAAGCCCATTTCTCTGTTTGTTTATTGCATCTTAGACTCTGGAGATAAAAGTTAGATGAGCTGAGATCTGAGGAGCCACCGTTTCCTTCATTTACGGAGGAAAGTGAGGGAAATAAACGGAACGGATGCATGTCTGGTCTGTCATTTCCCATCACTCTGACCTAAATATCATCTCCATCATCAGAGCTCAGAAGCAGCCCAGAATAATCTACAGAGCAGAATACTGAGGAGTAAACGGCGCCCAGTGAAATTAGACGTTTATGGAATGAAGTCTGCTGCCACCTCAGCATGTGGACAGGTAGAAAATCAGCCTCCATGACTCGATTATTGCAGCTCACACCTGATTTATGACTTTAAAAAAGGTAGAAACATTCGATTTCAGGCTGCGGACAGCGCTCCCTCTCTCTGTCGCCGTTAGCACCCGTCCTGACCCGGTCACGCCACAAACACTGTGACAGTCCATTCCAACTTTTCCATTTTCAAGAAAATTTCCAGCTCACTTTCCAATCTTTCTGTGCCTGAGTTCACTTTTTAATGCCAGAGTCACGCACAAAACTCAGAGTCACAGTAAAGAACGTAGCGCTCACAGACTGTCATAAATACAGATGTCTGAGGGAACGCCTCATTCCTGCTCTGACAGATCACTAAGACCAGGAGTGAGAGGGCTGGGTCCTCCTGGTCTACGTCTCTGTACCCACATGACAGATCACTAAGACCAGGAGTGAGAGGGCTGGGTCCTCCTGGTCTACGTCTCTGTACCCACATGACAGATCACTAAGACCAGGTGTGAGAGGGCGGGGTCCTCCTGGTCTACGTCTCTACCCACATGACAGATCACTAAGACCAGCTGTGAGAGGGCTGGGTCCTCCTGGTCTACGTCTCTGTACCCACATGACAGATCACTAAGACCAGGAGTGAGAGGGCTGGGTCCTCCTGGTCTACGTCTCTGTACCCACATGACAGATCACTAAGACCAGGAGTGAGAGGGCTGGGTCCTCCTGGTCTACGTCTCTGTACCCACATGACAGATCACTAAGACCAGGAGTGAGAGGGCTGGGTCCTCCTGGTCTACGTCTCTGTACCCACATGACAGATCACTAAGACCAGGAGTGAGAGGGCTGGGTCCTCCTGGTCTACGTCTCTGTACCCACATATAAAACAACAAGGAATAGACTGTCATGTTTACAGTTTGTAAAGACGAGTCTGTCTCTGCTCTCCACATAAAACAGTCGTACTGTAACACTCCTGTCTCCTCTGCATGTGTCTGTCATGGTTCCACAGACTGTGAATGGTGCACACCAGGCGGAGGGACACGTGTGAAACGGGCAAAAAGTAGTGCTGAAATAAAGTGGCCCGGCAGCAAAACAGCACTGTGAATATTTGACAAAAATAACCCAGTCTGCCCCGCCACATGGCAATGGTGGACTCAGAGGTGGGCTGGGGGGGCATTGTGCCCCTGATACTCCAATGTTTGAAAAAAAAAAAAAAAAAAGGCTCAAAGTTCCAATTTGGTGCTCTCTACGTGGACAAAAGTTGACAAATCACCTTTTCTGCTGATCTCCAAATCACAAAAAAGCGACTAGAGGAGCACCCTCCCTACGATAAACTTCTTAATGGTCCACGACAAAAAAGACTTCCTGAAACTAAGAACATCAGCACACACACGTCCTTTTAAGGCATTTATTTAGGCTAAGGCACAACGCCTCAGCGCTGGGAACAATGAGCGGCACCTTAAATACAGGAAGTATGTGTGCAGGTACAGCTTTCAAAATAAGACTCTTAAGGTTCTTTTGATAAGGACACAGCCGCTCATTAATACCTTGTTCAAAGAAACATATATATATATATATATATATATATATATATATATATATATATATATATTTACACAGAAATGAAAATGATATAATGAATGACACATACATCTACATTAATACATGTCAGAGGTCTGCGGCAGGACTCTCCAAAGATATCACTAACACCAGAACTGCCAGTGGGTCAAATTTACCCAAGGCTGTTCTTTAATTGTTTCTTACTTGATGTGTTTACAGTTTTAAAGACTTTGAATTCTCCTAAAAGCTTGTTAAATAGAACCTGGTGTCATAAAAAAGATCTTTGCCTCAACCCAAATTTTGTTCATGGACATTTATATCTAGAACCACCATGCAGGTCAGATTTACCCCATAAGAAAGCCTTGATTTTCCTACTGTTTTATTTCACACCAGCAATAAAAAGATGGAGCAGAAGGAATACCATCTCTCTACTGCAGCAGCGCCTAATCAGAAGTCAATAGTTGTTTTTCCATTTTTTTCATTTTCAGTCAAGAACGGAAAAACGGCCTAACGAGAGTTTCTCCCGTTTTTTCAGTTTGGTTTCAACCAGGAAATAGATCTGCCAGAAAGTTCACTGACTGGAGGAGCTAGTTATCCAAGAGAGGAGGAAATAAACACAGCTCCATCTAGTGGCCGAGAACAGAAACTGTAATATAGAAAGAGTTCAAATGATCCTCAGAAGGTCATCCCAGATATCGTCATAGCCTGGAGGGTCGTGTTCCTAAAACCTTATAAAAACAGAATAGACTTCACAGTTCAAACTGATACTCAAGTTTTAGACTCAGAAGTAAAAAAAAAAAACTTTTTAGACTTACACAGCTGGGATACTAAAGTAGAAAGATGCAAGGGGGATAAACACAACTAAAAATAACCCAAAATGAATTAAATAGAAAAAATCTTAATTAAAATGGTGATCAAAATTAAACTAATGAGAAAAAATATAAATGAAATTGATAATAAATAAATACAATAATAGAAATAAAGTTCAAATAAAGTTAAGGAGCAGGAATGTTTAAATTGGAATTAGTCCTAATCTCCTAGACAAATCACTCACTGCCAAAGTCTGGGCTGGGATGCTGGGAAATAAGCAGGCAGGTTGTTTCTGCACAAGTTACAACAGCATGGCTTCACAGTGAAGAGGCCTGCATGCAGTCCAGACCCTCTACCACTGTAAAGGAGTGTTCGATTCTTGTTTGGACATTAGAGCAGTTTTTTGAGAAGGTAAACCTGCAGCCAGCAGTGATTTTAGACCCTGTTTTTGGAGTGCTGGACCCCCTAAATGCCATCTCAGCACCCCTAAAAATGCTCATGACAGGACTTAATGCCTCGCTGGATTCGGTTTTATTTGAGAGAAATATTAGCTGAAGCAATTTTAAATTCTGGCGAGTAAAACAGTAAACTTTGAGTTATACTGTCATGGCAGAGGAATCCATGACTTCCTGAATAAATAGAGCTCTGTTCTAACAGTCAGAAAGCTGAGTTTATCATTCAGATGATGAGTGTTTCTGAACAGACGGCTGTTGGCTCAGAGTTTTAGAACCACAGAGCACTCATACTGCAGACTGAAACTCTTTCTTTGCTGCAGTAAGCTCCATGCTGAACTGGTTTTACATCAGAACCTCCCTCTCTCAGGAACATAAAGGTAAACTGGGAGAAATCCTTCCTGTCTGTGCGCCATCGTTCTGCCTTTTCAGGCTCTCTGACACACGTTCCAGATTTCCTCCTCTCCCCCATCTTTCCTGGATGCCATTATGTGTGAATGCAGGTCTTAGCGCTGCTGTTTAACGCTGGATTTCAGCGTGTAAGGCCGGCGTGGAAAGCCTGGCAGCACTGGCTGGTCTGTAGGTGTGCAGACTTTTATGTGTTTCCTGTGTCAGCAGAAAGAGAAACGGCTGAGGGATGAATGTTTCTCTGACCTGAGCGTCTCTGCGGACTAATACCCAAACATTTAATACTCCCATTCTGTACACTCAGGCTGTTTCTCCTCACAAAGCTGCACACAGGCCGACACCGTGTTTTTATATCCGGCAGTCCTCTCAAACATTCACAGAGAGCTGTTGACACAAATACGCCGAGTCCTGCAGGAAGAGATGTTTGCTCTCAGCAGCAGATTTTCATGTACACTCCCTCCTCACCCTGCATTTACATCACATTATTTTACAAGTGGGGGGCTTTAATTTAAGGCAGCAGGCTTGTAAAAAAGTTCTCTGAATTCAACAGTTTTTGTGAAGTGCTCAAGGCATGACCAAGAGGAGGACAAGAAGGAGATCCTGGTTTTCCATGTCTTTCTATGCAGATGATACTGTCATATTTGTTCAGGCAGAGTGTGACCCAGATCAAGCTTTTCCTTCACCTTAAATCAGTGTTACTCAACCAAAGAGCCAAGTTAATGAAAATACTTTTGCAAGAACCTCAATCTAAGGGGTGAAAAGTGGCAAAAACCAGTAAAAGTGTTCAAAAAAATTTTGTAACAGGCAGCAAAAAATTGTCAAAATGCAGCAAAAATGGATGAAAATGGGAAGAAAAGGTTGAAAAATTGTTAGAAAGTAGCAAAAATTAGTGAGAGGTGAAAAAAAAGAATTACAGGTGTCAAAAAATGATCCAAAAGTGAAAGAATGTGGTCAAAAAATGAGTGGAAAGTGACAAAAATGGGCAAAAAGGAGTCAAGATTGGCAAAATTGGGCAAAAAAAAAAAATAGAAACAAGGGATATGTAATGGCAAAACGTAGCTGAAATGGGCAAAATGTGTCTGAACTTCTGAACTTCCACTGGCCACTTTAGTGCAAACACTAAAACTGCAGCAGGAGCTTCATGAATGGGTTTCCATGGCAACAGCTGCATACAAGTCTCACATCACCAAGTCCAATGCCAAGCATGCTGTAAAGCACACCGGTCCTGGACTGTGGAGCAGTGGGGATGTGGTCTGACGTGTTCAGGGTTCAACAGGATAAACTCGACAGAAATGAAAGAACTGAAGGTTGAAAATGATTAACATGAGGCAAAAATAGGCAAAACGGGTTAAAAACAGCAGAAATAAGTGGTTAGAGAGTGGAAAAAGGCTTGAGAGTGGGAAAAATGGTGAAAAAGTGGCATTAGTGTATAATTAGTGGCAAAAATGATTTAAATGGGCAAAAAAGCTGTAAAATGGGTGATAAAAATGGTGAAAAGCAGTTAAAAAAGTGGCAAAAATATCTTTATGTGACAAAGATTGGGTTAAATAAATTGAAGGTGACTTAGATTGGTTAAAAGGGTCAAAATGGGCAGTAAAAATGGTGAAAAGCAGTTAAAAAGGGTCAAAATTGGCCAAAAGTGTCAAAAATGGATGAATGGATACTGAGAGAAACCTGAGGACATTTAATGATTGGATTCAAAAATTGACTTTAGTTTCAAAAATGTGTGTTAAAAATACTAAAAAGACTTTAAATCAGGGGTCCAGTCTCTGGGTTTATCAGGGTCCATTCTCTGGGTTTATCAGGGTCCAGTCTCTGGGTTTATCAGGGTCCAGTCTCTGGGTCTATCAGGGTCCAGTCTCTGGGTTTATCAGGGTCCATTCTCTGGGTTTATCAGGGTCCAGTCTCTGGGTTTATCAGGGTCCAGTCTCTGGGTCTATCAGGGTCCAGTCTCTGGGTTTATCAGGGTCCAGTCTCTGGGTCTATCAGGGTCCAGTCTCTGGGTTTATCAGGGTCCAGTCTCTGGGTCTATCAGGGTCCAGTCTCTGGGTTTATCAGGGTCCATTCTCTGGGTTTATCAGGGTCCAGTCTCTGGGTTTATCAGGGTCCATTCTCTGGGTTTATCAGGGTCCAGTCTCTGGGTTTATCAGGGTCCAGTCTCTGGGTCTATCAGGGTCCAGTCTCTGGGTTTATCAGGGTCCAGTCTCTGGGTCTATCAGGGTCCAGTCTCTGGGTTTATCAGGGTCCAGTCTCTGGGTCTATCAGGGTCCAGTCTCTGGGTTTATCAGGGTCCATTCTCTGGGTTTATCAGGGTCCAGTCTCTGGGTTTATCAGGGTCCAGTCTCTGGGTTTATCAGGGTCCAGTCTCTGGGTTTATCAGGGTCCAGTCTCTGGGTTTATCAGGGTCCAGTCTCTGGGTTTATCAGGGTCCAGTCTCTGGGTTTATCAGGTTCCATTCTCTGGGTTTATCAGGGTCCAGTCTCTGGGTTTATCAGGGTCCAGTCTCTGGGTTTATCAGGGTCCATTCTCTGGGTTTATCAGGGTCCAGTCTCTGGGTTTATCAGGGTCCAGTCTCCGGGTCTATCAGGGTCCAGTCTCCAGGTCTATCAGGGTCCAGTCTCTGGGTTTATCAGGTTCCATTCTCTGGGTTTATCAGGGTCCATTCTCTGGGTTTATCAGGTTCCATTCTCTGGGTCTATCAGGGTCCAGTCTCTGGGTCTATCAGGGTCCAGTCTCTGGGTTTATCAGGGTCCAGTCTCTGGGTTTATCAGGGTCCAGTCTCTGGGTTTATCAGGGTCCAGTCTCTGGGTCTATCAGGGTCCAGTCTCTGGGTCTATCAGGGTCCAGTCTCTGGGTCTATCAGGGTCCATTCTCTGGGTCTATCAGGGTCCAGTCTCTGGGTCTATCAGGGTCCAGTCTCCGGGTCTATCAGGGGCCTTTCTCCGGGTCTATCAGGGTCCAGTCTCTGGGTCTATCAGGGTCCAGTCTCTGGGTCTATCAGGGTCCAGTCTCTGGGTCTATCAGGGTCCAGTCTCTGGGTCTATCAGGGGCCTTTCTCCGGGTCTATCAGGGTCCAGTCTCCGGGTCTATCAGGGTCCAGTCTCCGGGTCTATCAGGGTCCAGTCTCTGGGTCTATCAGGGTCCAGTCTCTGGGTCTATCAGGGTCCAGTCTCTGGGTCTATCAGGGTCCAGTCTCTGGGTCTATCAGGGTCCAGTCTCTGGGTCTATCAGGGTCCAGTCTCTGGGTCTATCAGGGTCCAGTCTCTGGGTCTATCAGGGTCCAGTCTCTGGGTCTATCAGGGTCCAGTCTCTGGGTCTATCAGGGTCCAGTCTCTGGGTCTATCAGGGGCCTTTCTCCGGGTCTATCAGGGTCCAGTCTCTGGGTCTATCAGGGTCCAGTCTCTGGGTCTATCAGGGTCCAGTCTCTGGGTCTATCAGGGTCCAGTCTCTGGGTCTATCAGGGTCCAGGCTCTGGGTCTATCAGGGGCCTTTCTCCGGGTCTATCAGGGTCCAGTCTCTGGGTCTATCAGGGTCCAGTCTCTGGGTCTATCAGGGTCCAGTCTCTGGGTCTATCAGGGTCCAGGCTCTGGGTCTATCAGGGGCCTTTCTCCGGGTCTATCAGGGTCCAGTCTCTGGGTCTATCAGGGTCCAGTCTCTGGGTCTATCAGGGTCCAGTCTCTGGGTCTATCAGGGGCCTTTCTCCGGGTCTATCAGGGTCCAGTCTCTGGGTCTATCAGGGTCCAGTCTCTGGGTCTATCAGGGTCCAGTCTCTGGGTCTATCAGGGTCCAGTCTCTGGGTCTATCAGGGTCCAGGCTCTGGGTCTATCAGGGCCTTTCTCCGGGTCTATCAGGGTCCAGTCTCTGGGTCTATCAGGGTCCAGTCTCTGGGTCTATCAGGGTCCAGTCTCTGGGTCTATCAGGGTCCAGTCTCTGGGTCTATCAGGGTCCAGTCTCTGGGTCTATCAGGGGCCTTTCTCCGGGTCTATCAGGGTCCAGTCTCTGGGTCTATCAGGGTCCAGTCTCTGGGTCTATCAGGGTCCAGTCTCTGGGTCTATCAGGGTCCAGTCTCTGGGTCTATCAGGGTCCAGTCTCTGGGTCTATCAGGGTCCAGGCTCTGGGTCTATCAGGGTCCAGTCTCCGGGTCTATCAGGGTCCAGTCTCCGGATCTATCAGGGTCCAGTCTCTGGGTCTATCAGGGTCCAGTCTCTGGGTCTATCAGGGTCCAGGCTCTGGGTCTATCAGGGGCCTTTCTCCGGGTCTATCAGGGTCCAGTCTCTGGGTCTATCAGGGTCCAGTCTCTGGGTCTATCAGGGTCCAGTCTCTGGGTCTATCAGGGGCCTTTCTCCGGGTCTATCAGGGTCCAGTCTCTGGGTCTATCAGGGTCCAGTCTCTGGGTCTATCAGGGTCCAGTCTCTGGGTCTATCAGGGTCCAGTCTCTGGGTCTATCAGGGTCCAGTCTCTGGGTCTATCAGGGGCCTTTCTCCGGGTCTATCAGGGTCCAGTCTCTGGGTCTATCAGGGTCCAGTCTCTGGGTCTATCAGGGTCCAGTCTCTGGGTCTATCAGGGTCCAGTCTCTGGGTCTATCAAGGTCCAGGCTCTGGGTCTATCAGGGGCCTTTCTCCGGGTCTATCAGGGTCCAGTCTCTGGGTCTATCAGGGTCCAGTCTCTGGGTCTATCAGGGTCCAGTCTCTGGGTCTATCAGGGTCCAGTCTCTGGGTCTATCAGGGTCCAGTCTCTGGGTCTATCAGGGTCCAGTCTCTGGGTCTATCAGGGTCCAGTCTCTGGGTCTATCTGGGTCCAGTCTCTGGGTCTATCAGGGTCCAGTCTCTGGGTCTATCAGGGTCCAGTCTCTGGGTCTATCAGGGTCCAGTCTCTGGGTCTATCAGGGTCCAGTCTCTGGGTATATCAGGGTCCAGTCTCTGGGTCTATCAGGGTCCAGTCTCTGGGTCTATCAGGGTCCAGTCTCTGGGTCTATCAGGGTCCAGTCTCTGGGTCTATCAGGGTCCAGTCTCTGGGTCTATCAGGGTCCAGTCTCTGGGTCTATCAGGGTCCAGTCTCTGGGTCTATCAGGGTCCAGTCTCTGGGTCTATCAGGGTCCAGTCTCGGGGTCTATCAGGGTCCAGTCTCTGGGTCTATCAGGGTCCAGTCTCTGGGTCTATCAGGGTCCAGTCTCTGGGTCTATCAGGGTCCAGTCTCTGGGTCTATCAGGGTCCAGGCTCTGGGTCTATCAGGGGCCTTTCTCCGGGTCTATCAGGGTCCAGTCTCTGGGTCTATCAGGGTCCAGTCTCTGGGTCTATCAGGGTCCAGTCTCTGGGTCTATCAGGGTCCAGTCTCTGGGTCTATCAGGGTCCAGTCTCTGGGTCTATCAGGGTCCAGTCTCCGGGTCTATCAGGGTCCAGTCTCTGGGTCTATCAGGGTCCAGTCTCTGGGTCTATCAGGGTCCAGTCTCTGGGTCTATCAGGGTCCAGTCTCTGGGTCTATCAGGGTCCAGTCTCTGGGTCTATCAGGGTCCAGGCTCTGGGTCTATCAGGGTCCAGTCTCCGGGTCTATCAGGGTCCAGTCTCTGGGTCTATCAGGGTCCAGTCTCTGGGTCTATCAGGGTCCAGTCTCTGGGTCTATCAGGGTCCAGGCTCTGGGTCTATCAGGGGCCTTTCTCCGGGTCTATCAGGGTCCAGTCTCTGGGTCTATCAGGGTCCAGTCTCTGGGTCTATCAGGGTCCAGTCTCTGGGTCTATCAGGGCCTTTCTCGGGGTCTATCAGGTCCAGTCTATGGGTATATCAGGGTCCAGTCTCTGGGTCTATCAGGGTCCAGTCTCTGGGTCTATCAGGGTCCAGTCTCTGGGTCTATCAGGGTCCAGTCTCTGGGTCTATCAGGGGCCTTTCTCCGGGTCTATCAGGGTCCAGTCTCTGGGTCTATCAGGGTCCAGTCTCTGGGTCTATCAGGGTCCAGTCTCTGGGTCTATCAGGGTCCAGTCTCTGGGTCTATCAAGGTCCAGGCTCTGGGTCTATCAGGGGCCTTTCTCCGGGTCTATCAGGGTCCAGTCTCTGGGTCTATCAGGGTCCAGTCTCTGGGTCTATCAGGGTCCAGTCTCTGGGTCTATCAGGGTCCAGTCTCTGGGTCTATCAGGGTCCAGTCTCTGGGTCTATCAGGGTCCAGTCTCCGGGTCTATCAGGGTCCAGTCTCTGGGTCTATCAGGGTCCAGTCTCTGGGTCTATCAGGGTCCAGTCTCTGGGTCTATCAGGGTCCAGTCTCTGGGTCTATCAAGGTCCAGGCTCTGGGTCTATCAGGGGCCTTTCTCCGGGTCTATCAGGGTCCAGTCTCTGGGTCTATCAGGGTCCAGTCTCTGGGTCTATCAGGGTCCAGTCTCTGGGTCTATCAGGGTCCAGTCTCTGGGTCTATCAGGGGTAATTCTGTGCCTACTCTGAGTTCTTTTCAGCGTCTTGGTTTGACTCCTCTGTCTCTCGGTAGGTCGTGAGGTAGGGGAGCAGGTTTTCCTGCAGTATCGCTGTGGTTGATTTTCTGTCTCACTGTTTCTGACTGACAGTTTTTTTCTTCAGTCCTCATACGGGTACAGAACTCTCCTGTCGAATCACCAGAACTAAAGTGGAACAATGGTGTTAGATAAACCGGATTCTTTGATAAAACATCGGAGCTACAAGCAGCCTGGGGGAGACGGTAACGATGACTCCCAAAGCACAGTTCAGTAGAAACAGTCAGCTATCAAAGCTCTAAGTCTCTGTCAGAGAAGCAGAGATTTAGGTTCATGTCCATCACAGCTGAGTAGCCCTGGTCTGCTTTCGTTTTAAAGTCACCTGAATGAAAATGAAGCAGAGCGTTTCTGGGAGACTGTTGGACTCAAATCCTGCAGGAAGGACAAACCAAACACGTTAAATCTGTGTGAGAGTCGCCGTCAGGCTCCAGCTCTGACAGTTCCAGCTCCTTCTCTGTTATCAGAGGAAGACAGGGCAGCATGTTTACAGGACTCGTCCAGAAACATGTAGACATACTGATGCTTTTATTCCTCTGTGCTGGCAGCAGCCCGGGTCAGGGGTATCATGGTTTTGGGTTGACTGTCTATACTTCCATCTTTGCCGTTCTTGTGAGTTAAACACTCGGATACTCAGTCACTCACTGGGCCTTATGTTCATCCTCTGCTCATGAGCCTCATATCCCAAGAAGACTCTTCAAACTTTGCACAGATATCTGCTTTGACTCAAGGAGGATTTTAATACATTTTGATGGTCAGAGATCACTGTGACCTTGATTCTTGGGTGCACAATATTTCAAGAACGCATTGAAGAATTTGGCACAAGTCTACACTTGGATTTGAGGATGAACTCTGCAGACTTTGAGGTCAAAGTTTGCAGTTATCTTGCATCATTGTAGCTTTTTTAGAGCTGTTCTCTTGACCAGGCATGGACATCTGGCAGCTCAGCTCAGCTCAGCTCAGCTCAGGTATGGGGGCTTATACTGATTTGGCCCATTGCTGCATGAACTGTGGTCCTCTACTGCTCCAGCCTCCTTATGGCCATTGTCCAGGCCTGCCCCAGGCCCACGCCCCATCCCTCAAAGCTAACCACAGTAAGAGTCCTCTAGGAGATAGGTCATGTTCCAGGGGCCGACTCAGTCCAACTACCCAGGCTGAGAAGATGAGAACCAGTCCATGATACCTCTGCACCACCAGCACTGGTCGCTGTGCAGGGATTTCCTCCTAGTCTGCTGATGGCAGTCCTGAGGTCTTTGTCCTGCATCTTCATGCTAGGCAAGCGTATGGTGTAATGGTAGCCATGAATGCTGACTAACCAGTGACCAGACCTTCCAAACCACCAGAATAAACTGGCTGGACCTCTGTTGGGTAAGGTCAGTCACTTTAAATGGGGGAAATATTCATACAGTCACTAATTTTACATTACAGATTTTTATTTAATTGTCTAACTTTGTAGAAATCTGTTTTCAGTTTGACATTAAAAAAGTTTTTTTTTTTTAATATAAAAAATATTTTGACCGTTTATGAGTTTATAAATCAGTTAAAGGGTAAAATATCTCAGGGCTTCAAAAGATCCATAAGTAGTGCATAAAACTTTTTCTAATTGCATCAATCTATAATTATCTATCGATGATTAAGGCATAAACAGATGTTTGCTCAGCTCTGCATACGATACAGGAATTATTTAAAGATGTTTTTGCTCCATAAAGGAGATGAAAAATGTAAACCTGCATCATATAGATCAGGGCTGTCAAACCCAGTCCCAGCAGGGGCCGGATTCTGGATTCAGGTCTAACCTGAGAGCCTAACAGGGTCAACATTTAACCAGAACTGTCAAATTTCAAAAAAGTAAAAATAATAAGTTTAAAGGCTCAAATCTGAGATAAAAATTCCAACTTATTAGTTCAAAAGATCAGAACACGATATTAAAAATATAAAAATAATATTTTTAAAGAGCAAATACATGAGGAGAAAGTTAAATCATAAGTTTGAAAGGTCAAAATATGAGGACAAATTCAAAATCATGAGTTTAAAAGTCAAAATATGACTTAAAATTTTAAATTGTGAGTCTGATTGGTCCAAATATGGGATTAAAAAGCCAAAAATTAGGAGTTGAAAATGTCAAAATATGAGCTAGAATTCAAAATGATGACTTAAAAAAAAAAAAAAAAAGACTTAAATTAAAAATTGGGAGTGTAAAAGTTCAAAATATGACATAAAAAGTAAAAATTATGAATTTAAAATGACAGAATATGTGAAAAAATTGAAATCATGTGTTTAAAAGTCAAAATATGGGATTAAAAAGCCAAAGAAAGGAGTTGAAAAGGTCAAAATATGAGTTAAAGTTTAAAATTGGGACATATAAAGTCAAAATTAGGAGTTATAAAGGTCAAAGGTCAAACAAAATCAAAATCATAAGTTTGAGTCGTAATCCTGAGATGCAAAATTGAAACTATGAAATAAAACACAAATTGATTTTTTCCCACATTCTTCACTTTTTGTCTAATTTTTCTTACTCGTTGCTTTTTCAGATTTTTATAGTTTAACCAGGATATTTTAAACCATCAAGGTTAAGTTTTCATTGTTATACTGGAGGAAATCTGCAGACCTCAGACTGGTGGGCCAGTTAGAATAAAATATGATCTCACGGGCCGGATATAAGCGTTTCATGGGCCGGATTTGGCCCCCGGGCCTTGAGTTTGACACCCCTGGTACAGAGTCTCACCTTCAGTTTTGCAGCTTCTTTGGACCTTGAAGGCGTCAGGGAGTCTGGAGTTGGTGTGTAAATTCAGTGACAGCAGGAGCATGAAAACGGAGCTGAGCTGCAGCGCTGCATGAAAACGGTTTTTAGATCAGCTCTGGACCTCGGTCTGCCCCCAGAGAACGATCCGGAGCACCATACATGCTGATCCTACAGTCCTGTGTGAGAGCGAGAGCTCCGTCTCTGACGGTGAACCCGGTGAGCGTGGGAAAGCTCTGCTGATTTGGCCAATTACAGCTCGGCTAACAAAAGGTCACCGTTTCATTTCCCTCCAACGCAGCGGCGCCAAGCCGCGACTAACACACAGAAAACAAACGTGAACAACGAGAGAGAGAGAGAGAGGAAACTCTGATTGGAGCTCAGAAACTCAGGCTCTGCAGCAGCGATCCTCAACCTGACGCTCTTTTATGTCTTCATTTTAAACATGATTCCACCAGAAGGCCTTCAAAAGGGGAAACTTTTGGGCCATTCTCACCATTCTTGCAACTTTTAACCCATTTAAGCTGTCTTTTGCCATTAAATACCCCTTTTTCCCATTTATTGCCCATTTTTGCATTTTCTTTTTCCCCCAATTTTTGCCCCTTTTAGCCCATTCTTGTCACTTTTTTAATCATTTTTGCCACTTTCTGTCAAAATAAGCTACCTTTTGCCATTTCATACCCTTTTTTGTGCAAAGCATGGCAAGAAATGGGCCGAACAAAGGAAAAATAGGGAATGTCACGTGACGCCTGGACTTGCACACCTGGGACGGTGCAGGCAGAAGCTTTTAAAGTCGGACTTTGTTATGATATCAGAAAACCTCCAACAATGGTCTTTAGACATGCAGGCATGATAACGCATCAGAGAACATCCAGCCAATCAGGACAGGAGAAGAGGAGAGGATCCAGAGGAATCTGGCAGAGACTGGAGGAAGGAAAACCAAAGTATGGAATGACCCTTGGAGGATGAGGTAAAGATATTTCACACTCCTCTTCCTTGACCTCCTACCGCACACACAGCGCCTGCTGTCCTCCTTAACTTCCTGCCTCTTCCTGATCCAGATCCCGTCACCTTCCACCGTCCCGTGGTCTCGTCTCCTGAGCAGGTGTGTGATGTTCCTCCTCCGTCTGCGCTGAGACAGGATGCTCTGATGGTCTTATCAGGCTGTGAAGCAGAAGTAAACATTTTCACTGCTTCTCTGAAGGTTTTTGTATTTTTTTCTTCCCCGGTACCTTTGAAGTTTGGGAGGAAAACAGAAATTAAAGCAGCCTCGTTGCAGCGCGGTGACATCAGCTCTGCAGGGTTATTAGCGCTGGTAAACTGGGGTTATTTATATTGTCATAAAAACTTCAGAGGCAAGAATAAAGAAGAGAAACAAAGTTATTTAAATTCACCAAACTCTGCACGTCAAACCCAGCAGCAGTTTAGAAAGGAGGGGGAGTCAGCTTCAAAGAAGGACTAAACCATCAGAGTTTAGAGATTTTTTGGAGGAAATCCTCGCTGGTGAACCGGACAGAGGATCTGATGGAGACCGGTCTGCATCCTGAACAGGATCCTAGTGGTTTTCTTTTGGCCCCTTTAAACAACAATCCTGAACTTCTGCACCTTAAAATAGCCGTTGATTCCTTTAAACAGGGAGAATGGCGTCAGCCCCACGTCCACAGAGTGCCCCGTCACCTGCTTCCAGAACTGTGAAACTTCAGCATTTAGCCGTCGTTCTCTCAGGAGAGGTGTGTTCAGGTTTACAGCACTGGTTCACACGCTATCGGCCCAAAAGAAGCCAGTTAGTCTGTCTGTTTCAAAGTCCACTGCTGAGCTGGTTATGGAAATCTAAAGAAGCTGCAAGACCGGATCAGACTACATGGTTTAAACACAATCACATCGTCACAGCTGGTCATCAACATGGCAGGAATGGGTTAAAAATGGCAAAAAGATGCTGCAGAAATGGGCAAAAAGAGACAACAATGGGAGAAAAGTGGCAAAAATGGGGCATAAATGTTCAAAAATGGACAAAAAGCAGCAAAAAGGTGCAGAAATGGAAAAAAGGAGGTGAAATGAGTGATAAATGCAAAGGGCAGTTAAAAAAGACACCAAGCTGCAAAAAGATTTTGCAGAAAAGGGGAAAAATAGGCTAAAATGTGAAAAGTGCAGCAAAATCTGGGTGAAAAGTGGCAAAAATGGGGCGATGGGCAAAAAGAAGTAGCAAAAATTGGCAAAAAGAGATAAAAATGGGCAGAAGTGGAAATAATGTGTAATAACACGAGGGTAAAAACGCGTGAAAAGTCTTTAAAAAATAGACAGACCTGCAAAAAAATGGAAGAAAAGTGGGAAAAAAAAGGGTTGAGTGTTCAAAACTGGACAAAAAGTTGCAAAAAGGTGCAGAAATACAAAAAGAGTGAAAAAATGGGTGATGATTGCAGAGGGCAGCTAAAAAAAGGCAGCAAGGTGCAAAAAGATGTTGCAGAATAGGACAAAAAAGTGCTAAAAATGGCAAGAAATGGCAAAAAATATGGACATAAACAGTGAACAGTGTCAAAAATAGATATAGAGTGGCAAAAAATGGAAGAAAAAAATGGAATGAAAGGTTGGAAAATGGTAAAAACAAAAAAAAGGGGTTAGAATAGTCCAAAAGTGGCAAAAAATGGGCAAAAAAGTTAGAAAAAAAAATTGAAGATGCAAAAAAAAGTTGCAAAAATGTGCAAATGAAAAAAAAGAGAAAAGAGATCAACATTTCGGCTTTTATTTACAGGTATTTACATCTGGATCTGACACTGAGAAGATAGCATTATTTGTAACAGATCACTACATTTCAAGGTGAGAGACTGAAGTGAATACGACTTTCAATAACTGCAAACTTTGGCAGCTTTCCCAGGCTTTCACTGCAGCCTGGTTTGGTTATTTATTTTGGGGGTTACTCCCTTCAGTGTCCTCTTTACCAGGTCAAATGCACGCTTGAGTTTGGAGGTTGACTTGGCCAGTCTAAAACCTTCACCCTCTTGCCCCGGATGAACTCCTTTGTTGTTTTGCTGTGTGCATTGGGTCATTATGGCTGCATCTTTCCTTAAATTACAAGAAGAAATGTAAAAGTAAGTGTCTGTCTCAGTAGCCCAGAGGCATAAAGGACTGCCTGAGATATCAGAGGTCCTGAGTTTGATCCTGAGGGAGAGACCGAGACCAAAGGAAGGTGAAAACGTTCTTGGAAACCCTATCTACCGTCTGGCTCATTGCCTGGCAGTCTGCAGGTTGTGTGACTGATTCATATTCACTACTGCTGAGTTTGAAAGTCCAACATCCAAATAAAACACTGAAAGCTTTGGAGAAATTTGAGCAAGTCTCTGATCCTATGGCTGAAGGTGATGGAAGACTGACTGGCAGTCTAAAAGTTCCTGGTTCAAACCTAATCCAGGTGGGGCTGGTTGATTTTGAAGTCCATTGTCCACAGGAAGTAATGAAAACCTCAGACATTCATCTGTAACTCTTTCTGTAGCCTAGAGGGATCCAGGACTGCAGGGTCCAGGTTCAGATCTTAACACTTTGTCAGGTTTCAAGATGTGAGTCCAAAGAAAGAAAGGAGAATCTTTGGGGGCTTCTAGAAATGTCAGTCTCTGTGGCCGAGAGGAAGAGAGGTCTGGCTGGGAGTCTGAAGGTTGTGGGTTCAAATCTTACTTTGGCTCGGTCAAATTTCAAGCTTTGACTCCAAATAAAGAAGAGGAAACCCTGGAAGACCAAAGCAAGTGTCTGTTTCTGTAGTCTAGTGAGATGAAGGATTGCTTGGGAGTCTGAAGGTTGCTGGTTCAAGTCTTACCATGGTTTGGTCACTTTTCAAGATTTGAGTCTAAAGGGAGAATGTAAAAACCTTTGGAGGACTTCAGCAAGTGTCTTTATCTGTGGCCTTGGGAGAGAGTGGGCTGCCTGGTAATCAGGAGGTTGCTGGTTTGAGTCTTCCCATGGCTTGGTGACAACTTGAGTTCAAGGTGAGAAGGGGAAACCTCTGGAAGTCTTAGGGTGGAGAGTTTGTGAATTTTAAAGTCTGACATCCCAAATGAAGAGGATAAAAGCGCCAGGAGAAGATCCCCCAGTGTGAAAGGTACCGGTGGCGCAGTGGGTTTAGCACACTCTCAAGCACCCAAGCGGGCACGAGCACCTGTGGCGGGAGAGGCTGGGGTTTGGAACTCAGTGTGGCTGGTACCTGGATCGAGCAGTGCCCTGTGGGATGGGGTCAGGGGGGGCCGTGTCCCCCCTGGCAATCTGTGACACGTATCAGCAGGGGTTATGAAAAAATTTTAAATAAAAAGTTGTTAACTTATTGATAGTCATTGCATACTACAGTTGTCGCCAACAATATCTTAGGCAGCAACTTTAGTTGCCTTTGATATTGTCATCGGCTTCTATAGTTGGTGACGACAATAATAGGCAGCAACTATCTTTGAGGACTATAGTAGGTGACGAAAGTTGGTAACAGCTTTACTTAACTGACGACTAAATTCAAAGGCAGCTAAAGTTGTAGCCAGACTTTAGTCACCTAAGATATTGTTGGCAACAATGAAGACAGCTCTAGTATGCAATGACTATCAATAAGTTAACAACTTTTTATTTAAAATTTTTTCATAACCCCTGCTGATACGCCTAACATTTGTGGTGTAAGATAGTTGTTGGTGAGATAGACACTTTCATACAAGTAACAAACAAACGAGTTCAAATGTTTATTTTAGAAACAGGCACACATGAAGTGTTTAGCTCTTACACACAAAGCAGAAGCTTAAATAATGATGATAGTAACAAATTTAACACCTGACTATGCAAGAACACTGAGTCCTTAACAAGGTGGGCGTGATATTAAACAAGGAAAAAAGTCGTGTTTAAAAAAGTTCAAGGCAGAGATGATCAGTGAGGTCAGCTCCCAGACAGACCTCTACCTCCCTAGCCCACAGAGACAGACACCTGCTATCATCTCCTAAAGCTTTTCCCTTCTTTATTCAGACTCAGCTCTTAAAAACATGACCAGACCAAAGAAAGCTTTGAACCTGTGACCTTCAGACTCCCAGACAGACCTCTCTTCCGCTTCACCACAGAGACTGACATCTCTATAAGCCCCCAAAGATTCTTAGATAGTTGTCGCCAACTTTAGTGGCCTAGCATAGCTGTGGTGTCAGATAGGTGCTGGTAAGATAGAAGCTTTCATACAAGTAACAAACAATCAAAGAGTTCAAATGTTTATTTTATCAGAAGCAGACACACATGAGGAGTTTAGCTCTTACACAGTAAAGTAGAAGCTTAAATAATGATGACAGTAACAAATTTAACACCTGGCTATGAAAGAACACTGAGTCCTTACCAAGGTGGGACGAGATATTAAACAAGGAAAAAAGTCACGATTAAAAAAGCTCAAGGCAGGAGATAAAAAGTCTGAGTAGATCAGTGAGGTCAGCTCCTGCTGAAGCTTCAGCTTCTGTCCACTCAGAGGTCGGAGCATCATTGACCTTTGGTCAGCTGATCATCAGGATCTGACCTTTCAGGAACAGAATGAGAAGAAAATTTAAAAAAATTCAAATTCAAACTCTATAAACTCCAAAACTTTGACTAGAAACACACCCAAAATGCTGCTGGGGTTGAAGTTACTCATGTCCGCCACCTCCTGGTGTAAAGTGGTAACAGCGCAGACCTCCTCCCAATCCCCCAATAGTACAGAATCCCTGAAAAAATTCCTGGATCCAGACGGTGATCCGGATCACTCCCAAAATCTAATCAGTTCTTCCTTATGCCATTTCTGACATTTCCTGAAAATTTCATCAAAATCTGTCCACAGCTTTTTGAGTTATGTTGCAAACAAACAAACAAACAAACAAACAAACAAACAAACAAACAAACCCACCCGATCACATGACCTCCTTGGCGGCGGTAATAATGAATAATAGCAACATCAGAACTGAATGATAGTTGGACACACTTTCCAGCTCCAGCATGAGCTAACTGTTAGCCAGGATGCTAACACCAGTCCTACTGATCCAACATTCTGTGTCCGGGCCGGTCCAACAGTCAGGGTCTGGATGCATGCAGGCCTGGTTCTATCTCCTATTGGTCCCTGTTAGAGATGAATTCCTCTGGTTATAACAGGCTGTTCTTCATTGGCTGTGATCGTCTGTGACTTATTCCAGCTGTAACAGCCCGAACTCTCAGGATGGGTCGTTTTAACCCCTAACCCTTCGGCTGGAGTCAAAGGTCGAAGGTCAGTCCGACCTCATCACTACCCCACAGATCTTCAGCAGGAGTGCTGAGTGGACTCTGCAAAGATGTGATTAAACACAGTGAGTGAGAGCTTTTCAGCTAAAGGAGTATTAAGACTCTGAGATAGAGCCGCTCTACTCCAGTCTAAGACTACATGTCCCATGTTTGAACCTGGATGATGAAGCGTGACTAACCATCACACACCTGGAGGCAGACGTACAGTCTGCTGAAAGAACATTTCTCTGCCACTTTAATAAGATTTGAGTCAGATTTCAGCTTCATCCTGATACGCAGCACTGATTCAGTGTGCTGTTATCAGATGTTAGCAGTGATGGGAAAGGCCCGGACATCTGCAGCAGACAGCTCTACTTCAAAACCAACCAACCTGTTAGAGCCTGGGCTAAAACCTTAAAGACTACCTGGACTAGATAAAAGGCTGGCGCAGACGCAGCATGGACTATTATCACCACAGCAGCGACATGCTGGCAGAGATTTAACACCATCCAAGAGACAAGAGCTCCCTCAGCTACCTCAATATTTACAGAACGAGGCTTTTCAGCAGAGGAGAGTGGACTTAAGAGCCTCTAGATCCGTCTTACTCTGCCAAAGAGCCCAACATCTGCAAGAGCCACAATCTGAGAGGTGGGAAGAATCAAAGATGGCTTTAAGTGGCAATAACAATAAGTTTAAGGTGGCAAAAATGGTCAAAAAGCTGCAAAAAAGAGTCAAAAATGGGTGAAGATGGGCAAAATAGGCAAAACCTGGCAAAACCTCGGTGAAAAGTGGCAAAAAAGGATGAGAAGTGACAAAAAAATGAGTCATTGATGGCTAAAATGGGCAAAAATCTGCAAAAAGTTGGAAAGACAGGCAAAAAAATCCAGGCAAAGATTGGCAAAACAGGAAAAAATGGAATTTAATAACAAAAAGCAGCTTAAATCAAAAATTGGGCTAAAAGCAGTAAAAATGGATTAAAAATGTCAGATTTAGGAGAAAAGAGGCAAAAGATTGCAAATGTGGGCAATGGAAATAAACAGACAAACAATAAAGGCTGACAATTAAATCCTCAAGTATTAGTGCTGTAAACAAAGGGATTAAAAATGACTTGTAATGGATGATTTCTGAGGTCAAAGTTCACCTTTTTTAAGGTTTTCTGGGGGCATAAATATGTCAAAGATGACATCAAAGAGCTGCTCACCTGTCTCACCTCTGTTTCTCATCCTAATTTTTAGACTCAGTTGTTCTCAGGTTGCTGAACCTCTGCCCATCTTTAGTCCTGAGAGACTCTGCCTCTCTAAAGTGCTCCTTTTAGACCCAGCCATGTTACTGACCTGTTGATAATTAACTTCATTAGTGTCAAAATGCTCCTCCAGCTGTTTTTCATTGGTACCACTTACTTTTCCAGCCTTTTGTTGCTCTGTCCCTACTTTTTTGAGATGTGTTACTGCCATCAGATTTGAAACAAGCTAATATTTTCATGCCTCAGTTTCATCTGGTCTGTTTCTTCTATGCTGTTGTGAGTAAGAGATGAAACGGGGTCGTTACTTGTGGTGAACATCTTTGATTTTTCTTTTCTAAACTTTGAATAAAAACCATAAAATCAACATTTCTGATGCTTTTCTATAGACGGCTATGAGCCCATCTAACAGTGCATTGTGGAGCATCATGAAATGTGATTGGCCTCCTCTTCTCTCTCCTCCTCTTTTACCTCCTCTTTTTTCTCTCTTCCTCCCTTTCTCTCTCCTCCTCTTCTCTCTTCCTCCCTTTCTCTCTCCTCCTCTCCTCTCTCCTCCTCTTCTTTCTCCTCCTCTCCTCTCTCCTCCTCTTCTCTCTCCTCCTCTTCTCTCTCCTCCTCTCCTCTCTCCTCCTCTTCTCTCTCCTCCTCTCCTCTCTCCTCCACTTCTCTCTCCTCCTCTCTCCTCCTCTTCTCTCTCCTCCTCTCCTCTCTCCTCCACTTCTCTCTCCTCCTCTCCTCTCTCCTCCCATCCTCTCTCCTCCTCTCCTCTCTCCTCCTCTTCTCTCTCCTCCTCTCCTCTCTCCTCCTCTTCTCTCTCCTCCTCTTCTCTCTCCTCCTCTCCTCTCTCCTCCTCTTCTCTCTCCTCCTCTCCTCTCTCCTCCACTTCTCTCTCCTCCTCTCTCCTCCTCTTCTCTCTCCTCCTCTCCTCTCTCCTCCACTTCTCTCTCCTCCTCTCCTCTCTCCTCCCTTTCTCTCTCCTCCTCTCCTCTCTCCTCTCTTTCTCTCTCCTCCTCTTCTCTCTCTTCCTCTTTTACCTCCTCTTTTTTCTCTCTTCCTCCCTTTCTCTCTCCTCCTCTCCTCTCTCCTCCTCCTCTCTCCTCCTCTCCTCTCTCCTCCACTTCTCTCTCCTCCTCTCCTCTCTCCTCCCTTTCTCTCTCCTCCTCTCCTCTCTCCTCCCTTTCTCTCTCCTCCTCTCCTCTCTCCTCCTCCTCTCTCCTCCTCTCCTCTCTCCTCCCCTTCTCTCTCCTCCTCTTCTTCAGCTGATGAAGGTGCCGGAGCCTCAAAAGAGCATCGACCCATTCCCTCTCTGCACGCATAAGGATGCACAGATTCCACACACAAACCTTACCAACACTAATAGCTTTTTTTTTTCAGCAAACACACGAACACAGAGAAATGAAATTCAGCCGGTGATGAACACGGCCGGCGTTTCCATGGAGAGAGAGGAGAGGAGACGTTTTCCTGTGATGAAATGAGGGAGGAAGTAAATCCTGAGGGGGAGGAGGAGGGGGGGTGGGGTGACAAATCTGCAGGCTGCAGATAAACACAGAGGTGAAGAAGAAGAAGAGGAGGTGTGTATAGAGGAAAAGAGAAAAGAGTGAAAGGCTGAGTTGTGGATTTGCTTTCTCTGATCACTCTCTGACCTGCAGCCTGAGCTCTTTAACCATGAACAAACAACGCCGCTGAGGACTGGACCGCAGACCGGGACCAAATCTATGGCAAAACGCATTATAGGATTTGCTGATTGCTTCCCTTTCCCTGCTGGTCTGCGTTCACATTTTAGCACCATGGGTCTGAGAACACTTGTGCATATGCAGCATACAGCAGTGGCGGTGTGCATGAAGGTTTTCAAAGCTGCCAAGAAGAAGGAAGAAGAAGAGGCACCAGAGCAGCCTCTTACATCAGCATCCTTTTTGCTCTGTGAGGACAATCCAGTCCATCCTGCTACCATGGATGTTTTATTATTTTTAAGATGCCAGGGATGACTCTCCTCCTACTTCCACATCTACTCTGAATGCCTGACACAGATTCAATGCCAGCGTCTAAGGTGTCCCTGAATGCCTGGGTCTTTGCTTTGGACCATGAGATGCACAGTCTTAACGCTTCTGCCTCCTCACTCAGCTAGTTAAGAGCCCCCACTAAGACATCTGTAGAGTCCGCATGGGTCTGAGCATCAGCAGCAAAGTCCAGATCTCTGGACATCACAAAAA
>NC_054881.1:2150382-2232882 GCF_018320785.1 Cheilinus undulatus
TGATAGATGGATGATAGATGGATGCATGATGGATGGATGGATGGATGGATGGATGGATGCATGGATGGATGGATGGATGGATGATAGATGGATGATAGATGGATGATAGATGGATGCATGATGGATGGATGGATGGATGGATGGATGGATGGATGATAGATGGAAAATGGAACTTGTCAAATATTTAAATTAGACCTCTACAAATCACCTTTGATAAAAGTTAATAAAATCCTGGCAGTGATACTGATGGTTAGTTTTAAGCTTGACCTAGAGTCTAGAATCAGAATCAGACATTTATCAAACACGTGCGTCACCCCACTGAACATATGAAGTCATCTACTACTCTGCCATTAACCCTTTCACGGACAGTCTGGGTGAAACCTGTTGTTCACACCTACAGTATTCACTAGAAGAGTTTAGGGACCTTTAAATCTCAGTGATGGTGATGCTGGGGTCGGTCCTCTGAAACCTAACATCAGCTTTACTCTCTGGTTGACTTTAAAGTGGGTTGTGTTCATTTAAAAGATTATCTTCATGAACAAAGAGTTCTGAAATCATCCAGCTTCTTTACAGCACTAATCCAAAAACCTCTCAGGCTCCATGTTGATGATCTAACTCCATCCCTGCAGCACTCTGCTGACTTAGAGGTGGAGAAAAGGCCTCCACACTAAGGTGACCTCAGTGATTATTGATAAGAACTCCATCAGGAGTGGCTGAATCAGTGACTGATTTAATAAGTGAAGAGTTCAGACAGAGTTCATACCCAGAGGAAGCATCTAAAACCTGACACATGCAGAAACCCTGCAGCATCACACACTCAGAGTGTGTCATGGATTCATAGCTGCTCCGTTTCTGTTCATCACAGCGTTAGTATGAGTCACAGTGACCACAGCGACAGGAGACTCTGACATGACACATTCAGCAGCTTCTTCTGCCCGCCTGCAGGTCGTTTCTGTAGACTTTTATCAGGTTAAATCCAGGGAGATCTGCCTCACAGAGGAGAGAATACAGAGACTGTGGTGACAGTGTTACAGCAGTTTATATGATAAGAATATGAAAGTAAAGGTCCTCTCAGTAAAACAAGATCCACATGTTCACTTATGAACAAGTGTTTTTGATATTAGAAATGAGATAAAGCAGAAATCAATCAACACACTTTAATTACAGAGCAAACATTCAACTTTAAGGTGTTGCTGCTGGAAAAACCCGAGGTTCATGCCTTTTTGAGCCATGAATGATGCTGACTCAACACATTAAATCCAAATCATGAGTATAAAAATCCACAGTGGTTCCAGAGGCATAAAGTCCAATTCATTTTCTCCTGAGCCATTTGATTATGAGGCAAAATGAAGCCCAGTTACAAAAATGGCTGGGCCCCTGATAAACAAACCCAGAGAACGGCCCCTGATAAACCCAGAGAATTGACCCTGATAAACCCAGAGAATGGCCCCTGATAAACCCAGAGAATGGCCCCTGATAAACAAACCCAGAGAACGGCCCCTGATAAACCCAGAGAATGGCCCCTGATAAACCCAGAGAATGGCCCCTGATAAACAAACCCAGAGAACGGCCCCTGATAAACCCAGAGAATGGACCCTGATAAACCCAGAGAATGGCCCCTGATAAACAAACCCAGAGAACGGCCCCTGATAAACCCAGAGAATGGACCCTGATAAACCCAGAGAATGGCCCCTGATAAACCCAGAGAATGGCCCCTGATAAACAAACCCAGAGAACGGCCCCTGATAAACCCAGAGAATGGACCCTGATAAACAAACCCAGAGAACGGCCCCTGATAAACCCAGAGAATGGACCCTGATAAACCCAGAGAATTGCCCCTGATAAACAAACCCAGAGAACGGCCCCTGATAAACCCAGAGAATGGACCCTGATAAACCCAGAGAATGGCCCCTGATAAACAAACCCAGGGAATGGACCCTGATAAACCCAGAGAACGGCCCCTGATAAACCCAGAGAATGGACCCTGATAAACCCAGAGAATGGACCCTGATAAACAAACCCAGAGAATGGACCCTGATAAACCCAGAGAACGGCCCCTGATAAACCCAGAGAATGGACCCTGATAAACCCAGAGAACGGCCCCTGATAAACCCAGAGAACGGCCCCTGATAAACCCAGAGAATGGACCCTGATAAACCCAGAGAATAGACCCTGATAAACAAACCCAGAGAATGGACCCTGATAAACCCAGAGAACGGCCCCTGATAAACCCAGAGAATGGACCCTGATAAACCCAGAGAATGGACCCTGATAAACCCAGAGAACGGCCCCTGATAAACCCAGAGAATGGACCCTGATAAACAAACCCAGAGAACGGACCCTGATAAACCCAGAGAACGGCCCCTGATAAACCCAGAGAATGGACCCTGATAAACCCAGAGAATGGACCCTGATAAACCCAGAGAACGGCCCCTGATAAACCCAGAGAATGGACCCTGATAAACCCAGAGAACGGCCCCTGATAAACCCAGAGAATGGACCCTGATAAACCCAGAGAATGGCCCCTGATAAACCCAGAGAATGGACCCTGATAAACCCAGAAAACGGCCCCTGATAAACCCAGAGAATGGCCCCTGATAAAACCAGAAAACGGCCCCTGATAAACCCAGAGAGTGGCCCCTGATAAACCCAGAGAATGGACCCTGATAAACCCAGAGAATGGACCCTGATAAACCCAGAAAACAGCCCCTGATAAACCCAGAGAATGGACCCTGATAAACCCAGAGAATGGCCCCTGATAAACCCAGAGAATGGCCCCTGATAAACCCAGAGAATGGCCCCTGATAAACCCAGAGCATGGACCCTGATAAACCCAGAGAATGGACCCTGATAAACCCAGAAAACGGCCCCTGATAAACCCAGAGAATGGACCCTGATAAACCCAGAAAACGGCCCCTGATAAACCCAGAGAATGGACCCTGATAAACCCAGAGAATGGACCCTGATAAACCCAGAGAATGGACCCTGATAAACCCAGAGACTGGACCCTGATAAACCCAGAGAATGGACCCTGATAAACCCAGAGAATGGACCCTGATAAACCCAGAGACTGGACCCTGATAAACCCAGAGAATGGACCCTGATAAATCCAGAGAATGGACCCTGATAAACCCTGATAAATGGTTTTGTCAACATGTTTTTGCCACTTTAACCCATTTTCGCCACGTCTACCTTCACTATTACTTGCCCAGTTTACTTTTTTAACCATTTTTTGCAACTTTTTAAAATCAATTTTTGCTTCTTTTTCATTAATCTTTGCTACTTTTTTTAAACAAACTTTTTGTACTTTTTTGTAACTAATTTTTGCTACCTCTTTAACCATCTTTTGCAACTTTTTTTTTTTTTTTTACCAATTTTTGTAACTTTTGAAGTTTTTTTGCTACTATTCTTTTAAACCAAATTTTGCTACTTTTTAACCACTTTTAAATTTTGATAAATTCACCTTTTTATCACTCATATTTGTTGCTGTTTAACCCATGTTTGCCACTCTTTAACACCTTTTCACCCCTTATTTTACCAACATTTTTGCCACTTTTAAGCCATTTCACCAATTTAGGCCTTTATTTTGCGTTATTTTTTCCTGTAAAAGTCTTTTACTTTATTCCCGGGTGTTCTTACATTTGTGCACATTATAGCCTAGCTATGTAGTCTGATTTTCTAAACAGTAGTCAGTGAACCCGTCCACATTGTTAACATTACTAAAAGAAAGATAATTCTGTATATGTAAATAAAGGAACATGTAGAAAAAAGGAACATATATGGTCTGAAAGTTTGAAAACTCTCCAGAACAAGAAAGAAAAGGAACCACAAAGGATTGTGGGATATGTAGTTCCTTAATCTTTGTCATGAAATTTATGTTCAGTCTTTGATCTTTGACATTTTCTCTGTTTTTGAACTCCATTTTTGCACCAAACCATGTGTTTTACAGCCATCAGCGTGTAGGTGTAGGGTCTAAAGGAACTGGACAGATCTCAGCCTCTGTACGGATGTTTGAGCCACTCCAGGGTTTGATTTATAACGTTCACATCGGTGCAAACCAACCACCCTAACTCCATTAGTTTGAACCAAACCAGATGGTGACGTGGTAAAAAACAACGCTGGTAGCTTTGCTTGAAGACTGCACAATAAATATTATCTGAATTCTTGAAAGCGGCACACACCCTCTTAATAAATCTCCTAAAGTTTACCCAGAGTTTCATGGAAAAGAGGGAACTTTGGTGCAGATCTGAAACCTGGGCTCACAGCGACAGGCCCTCTCTGCCGCTGGTGTAACCCCACTATAAAGGCTGTGTGCTGCCTGTGAGGACTATTTTCAGGGCCGATAAACTTCAGAGCGTTCTCTCCTTCACATCATTTCCACAGCTTTACAGCAGAGAGTAGATGGAGAGCAGCTGATGCCCTTTGTCAGCCCTCCTGGTGCTGTTTTCCTCCTAATCCCATTCAGCTACAGGTGCGCCTCCTCCTCTGTGGACACAAACATCACGCCGCTCCGTGCACATGTGCTCCACTGAGCCGAAATGAAACAGCACAGCCCCGTTATTGATGTTCAGACCAGTTTGAGCTGGTGGGGAGCCAAGGCTTCACCTGAATCGGCGCCGCCAGCCCGCCCTGCCACGGCCAGACTCCAAAATCCCCCCGTGTTTGTGTTTGTGTGTTGTTGTGTGTATTCATGCGTGCAGCCGTGGCCGTGTGTGCAGGAACGTGTGCTAATCCTGCCCCGTGGACCACACAGAGAGGCTGAGCGGGATAATCATAATGCCATCATCATGTGTTCCCGCTGGCTGAGCACAGATGCCGTTCCTGCCTTCAACAGACGCCGTTCCTGCCTTCGACAGACGCCGTTCCTGCCTTCGACAGACGCCGTTCCTGCCTTCGACAGACGCCGTTCCTGCCTTCGACAGACGCCGTTCCTGCCTTCGACAGACGCCGTTCCTGCCCTCAACAGACGCCGTTCCTGCCTTCGACAGACGCCGTTCCTGCCCTCAACAGACGCCGTTCCTGCCTTCGACAGACGCCGTTCCTGCCCTCAACAGACGCCGTTCCTGCCTTCGACAGACGCCGTTCCTGCCCTCAACAGACGCCGTTCCTGCCTTCGACAGACGCCGTTCCTGCCCTCAACAGACGCCGTTCCTGCCCTCAACAGACGCCGTTCCTGCCTTCGACAGACGCCATTCCTGCCCTCAACAGACGCCGTTCCTGCCTTCAACAGACACCGTTCCTGCCCTCAACAGACGCCGTTCCTGCCTTCGACAGACGCCGTTCCTGCCCTCAACAGACGCTGTTCCTGCCTTCAAAAGACGCCGTTCCTGCCCTCGACAGACGCCGTTCCTGCCTTCGACAGACGCCATTCCTGCCTTCAGACTCTCACAGTGACGACTGGTCCTGAGAAAAAACCTTGAGACCAGAATCTAGAGGGGTCTAGGACTGGGACCAGAGTCTAGATGAATCTAAGACTGAGACCAGAGTCTAGAGGAGTCTAGGACTGAGTTTAGAACCTAGCTGATCCTCTTTAACTGCTTTTATTTCTCATTTTGTAATAAAGACGTTTTATGGATAAGCTGATATATTTCACAAAACCAGGTGGAGTCCTTGTAAGACTGAAGTGACAACCTGTGGTCTAGACTGGCCTGCATGCAAAGCAAGGATGGGATGATACTTGATTTTGAAAAGATCAAATCATCAACAAAGGCAACAATGGAACATTTTATGTTTTAAAGGATGATATCATCATCTAAGGAAAGAATGGACTATAGAGGACTTAAAGGATGACATAATATACAGAGGCAAGGATGGAATGTTTTAGGCTTTAAAGGATGATGCTACCTAAAAATGCAAGAGTATAATATTTATAGTCTTTAATGGATGACATTATCTACAACAGCAAAGAGGAATAATTTTAGGCTTTAAAGGAAGACATCATCTACAAAGGCAAGGATGGAACATTTTTAGGCTTTAAAGGATGGCATCATCTACAAAGGCTCAGACCAACTCTTATATTTGAGTTGAGACAAACACCCAAGATCCCTCAGAGAGCCCAGGTCTCATCACTGAGCGAGGATAGACATAACGCCATTTCTGTTTGCTGGCAGAACACAGCCAATCACGTCACTCAGGGGGCGGTCTTTAGAACTTGTCAGTACACATTTCATCTACACAACCAGTCCAGTCCTAATGGAGACGTCCCGGACCAGGTCTCTGAGCAGTCTCAGGTATCAGACTGTTTTCAGTCCACATTGAGGTGCATCCACAATCATTAAAGATATCTGAATGTTAATAAAAGCCTGTTAATGACTGACCTACACGGCATGAAAGCTAACTAAAGTTTTAAAGTAAATAAACTTAATTAGGCCACTGTGCACTGATCCTGCTGCCTCACTAGTGAACCAGAGTAAGTCTGCAGCCAGCGGCCTGATGAACAGAGTCCCACTGATTAATGAGGAGGAGTTAATCATGAATCCAGCCCTCACTCAGACAGCGTCGTGGTGTCCTCAGAGTTCTGATGGTTCTAATTATTCTGATGACTGAACTGGAAACATGTTTCAGTCTTATTCCTCCTGAAACACTAGTGTTCGACACAAACAGTGACCCGGCCGCTCTGCTGCTCCAAGCGTTTTCATATGAACCACAGAGCCATCACGGCCACCCTGGGTAAGATTAATACAGCACACAAAGAGCCGGGCATGCTGGGAAATAAGACACAGTCACTCCTGAAAGGACACGTCCTTTACCTCTGGCTATGCACACACACATATTTGCACACAGAGCGTTTCCTCCAATGTCTTTTCTACAACAGCCGTGACAGACGGGACGACAGCTCGCCGGGAGCTACCGTCCTGAGAAAACCATTCAGTAAAATCCTCCCTCCATTATCACGCCGCCGAGGGACCGCTCGCACTGACACTATTTACATGTTGTAATTTGTCAGCAACATTAACACGACGCACAATGGCAACTCAATACAACCAGATCAGTGTGCAGAAAAAGGGACGGGGGGGATGTGTAAGTGAGGAGAGGAAAACAGATTTAGAGGGAGAATTAGAGGAGCACGCACACGCTCACTCACACCTGGAAACATGCATGCACGCGCCATGTGCAGGAATGTGATAAGAAATGCAGGATCATTCATCTGTTTGCTGGATGTCTCCCCGTCGTTTCCCTTTTGACATCCATCTTTTTCTCCTCTGCCTTTCTCTGCCTCACTCCTTCGTCACCCTCCAGCCAAGGCGGTGGGGGGGGGGGGGCTTTATTTCAAACATAATTCACAGCTCAAAACATCCAGCATGGATATGAGTTAGTGCCGACAGCCATTGTTACGTCTCCATTCCTTTCAGAGCCTGTGTTGTTTAAGGCACAGGTGGTCAATCCTCCCCTTATCCTGCTCTCTCTGACTCTAAATGGGACCATCATTTACCAAATGGACACCGTCCCGTATTCAGCAGGACTGGGAGCTAGACAGAGAGACTATAAAACCATTAGGACAACATTTACTGAAGGAGTAATTCAACAAGGAAGAGGCCCACTTACACACAATCATGGCACTGGCTCATCAGTGTTTCTGGCTACCATTACACCATAGAGACAAAAGAAAATCTTAGGCCACATTTTACCCATTGTTGCTTTTATACTTCTTTGACAATTGTGGTCCAGTTAAGCTACTTCTTTTGGCTACTTTTCCCCATGTTTGCTACTTTTAGCCAGTTTTGCTACTTCTTTTGGCTACTTTTCCCCATGTTTGCTACTTTTAGCCAGTTTTGCTACTTCTTTTGGCTACTTTTCCCCATGTTCACTGGTTTTAGCCCAGTTTAGCTATTTCTTTTGGCTACTTTTCCCCATGTTTGCTACTTTTAGCCAGTTGAGCTACTTCTTTTAGCTACTTTAACCCATTTTGTCTACTTTTAGCCAGTTGAGCTACTTCTTTTGGTTACTTTTACCCATTTTTGCTGCATTTAGCCAGTATAGCTACTTCTTTTGGCTACTTTTCCCTACGTTTGATGTTTTTAGCCAGTTTAGCTACTTTTTTGGCTACTTTAACCCCATGTTTGATGTTTTTAGCCAGATAAGCTACTTCTTTAGGAGTAATTCAACAAGGAAGAGGACCACTTACACACAATCATGGCACTGGTTAATCAGTATTTCTGGCTACCATTACACCATGAAGACAAAAGAACACACAGTGAAAAGGTTACTGAGTCAGGGGAGTGAGACAGAAACATCTCCAAGTCTCTGAACATCCCCCAGAGTTCAGTTAAATCCATCATGAAGAAATGAAGGAATATGTCACATGTTAATCTGCCTAGATCAGACCGTCCTCACAGACTGAGTGGGCGTGCAAGAAGGAGACTAGTGAGAGAGGACACCAAGACACCTATGACTACTCTGAAGGAGCTCCAAGCTTCAGCAGCTGAGATGGAGAGACTCTGCAGACAACAACTGTTGGCCGGGTTCTTCACCAGTCAGAGCTTTATGGGAGAGTGGCAAAGAGAAAGACACTGTTGAAGAAAACTCAGATTCAATCTGGACTAGAGTTCACCAGAAGGACTGTGGGAGACTCCATGGTCAAGAGGAAGAAAGTTTTTTGGTGTGATGAGACCAGAATGGAGCTTTGAGACCATCAGATAAGGCTAAGTATGGAGACCGGCTCTCAGAACTGACGGGGCAAACCCAGAGAACTGGAGCTCCCCAGCTGACTGATGATATCAGTCATGTGTGTTGGATCAGTAGCATTGGTGTTAGCATCCTGGCTAACAGTTCCTTCATGTTGGAGCTGAAATGTGAGTCGAACTATTATGGGTCCTGATGTTCAAATTATTTATTTGTGCTCTTTTTTTTTTTACCCATTTCAGCATCTGTTGTCCTGCCTATTTTTGCCTCTCTTACTTTAACTACTTTAGCTTCTTTGGACCCATTTTTGCCACTATTTGCCACTTTCTTTCCTATTGTGGCCAATTTTAGCCTTACTCCTTCTTGATACCTTAATCATTTTTTGCTGCTTTCCCCCAATTTTGCTACTTTCTGCCCCTGTTTTCCACTTTCTGGCTACTATAAATCTATGTTTGCTGTTCTTAGCACATTTCTATCTCGTTCTTTTGGCTACTTGTAACCCATTTTTGCTGCTTTAGCCAATGTAGGTACTTTTAGGAAGTTCCTGGCCATGTTTGACCAGTTTCTGCCACTATTCCCTACATTTTTGCCAACTGTGGCCCATTGTAGTTACGTTTCTGCCACTCTTTACCCGTTTGTGCTGCTTTATCCTATTTGTCACTTTCTGTTAAACCATGATTACTGCTTTTAGCCAACTTCACCACTTTTTGGAAGTTTTAGCCACATTTACCCATTTTGTGTCAGTATTTGCAACTTTTTGCCAACCGTGGCCAATTTTAGCTACTTCTTTTTGCCATTTTTAACCCATCTTTTTTTTCTTTTTTAACGCTTTTTAAAAAAAATCTTAACACATTTTTGCCACCTTTTGCCACTTTACATCCTATTATGCCCCCTTTTGGCCAGTTTTCCCCTTTCTTTTGTCTCTTCAGCCCATTTCTGTCTCTGTCTCTCATTTGTTCACTTTTCAGAACTATTCTGTCCTTTTCCATTAAAGTTGTCTCAGTTTCTTTGCCTTTCTGGAATCCTGATCCTGCACAACATGGCCTAGCTATGAAGTCATAATTAAGTTCACTGTACCCACACACTCTTTGATAAGAGTGGTTGTAATTCAGGTTAGAAACAGAATATAACCATCACGGCTTTACTTCACGAGAGACCAGGATTTTTCTGACCTTCATGGCCCCCAGTTTGACTGGACCACAGAAAGTTCTCCTATTTATCCCCCTTAGGGCCAGCCTTCTGTAGAGGACACCAAACACTCCACATCCCCACTGTGAAGCACAGTGGTGGCAGCATCATGCTGTGGGGATGCTTCTCAGCAGCATCATGCTGTGGGGATGCTTCTCAGCAGCATTGTGCTGTGGGGATGCTTCTCAGCAGCATCATGCTGTGGGGATGCTTCTCAGCAGCATCATGCTGTGGGGATGCTTCTCAGCAGCATTGTGCTGTGGGGATGCTTCTCAGCAGCATCATGCTGTGGGGATGCTTCTCAGCAGCAGCGTGCTGTGGAGATGCTTCTCAGCAGCAGCAGCGTGCTGTGGGGTTGCTTCTCAGCAGCAGCAGCGTGCTGTGGGGATGCTTCTCAGCAGCAGCAGCGTGCTGTGGGGTTGCTTCTCAGCAGCAGCATTGTGCTGTGGGGTTGCTTCTCAGCAGCAGCAGCGTGCTGTGGGGATGCTTCTCAGCAGCAGCGTGCATTGGGGATGCTTCTCAGCAGCATCATGCTGTGGGGATGCTTCTCAGCAGCAGCAGCGTGCTGTGGGGATGCTTCTCAGCAGCAGCATCATGCTGTGGGGTTGCTTCTCAGCAGCAGCAGCGTGCTGTGGGGTTGCTTCTCAGCAGCAGCAGCGTGCTGTGGGGATGCTTCTCAGCAGCAGCAGCGTGCTGTGGGGATGCTTCTCAGCAGCAGCAGCGTGCTGTGGGGTTGCTTCTCAGCAGCAGCAGCGTGCTGTGGGGATGCTTCTCAGCAGCCAGCCCTGGAAGGCTTGTAAAGGTGGAGGGTGAAATAAATGCAGCAGAATCCTGGAGGACAATCAGATTCAGTCTGTAACAGGACTTTGGCTTAGGAGATTTATTTTATGTACTGTATCACATTTACAAGAATGGTCCAGATATTCTAATGGATGGAGGACAGGTTCAAAGTAAAAAAATCTGTGCAGGCCCTGGCATCATCACTGGGCGACATAAACAATGACTCACAGGGTGCGCTCACAGAGAATCGGCCCTGCGTGTTTGAGCTCCAGTATCAGTGTGTTTGACCAATCAGGATGCTCTAAACAACACCTAAGCATGGTGAACATAGTCAGCCCTGCATGGGTGGGCGAGGTAAGCATGCCTCAGCACAGTACCTTCAGTGAGAGCACCTTTAAATACACAGACTGGCATTGACAGACATACTTCTAAGTGAAAAAGGAAGACTACTGTAGTTCCACTAACAGGTTTAGCGAGCCTCGGCCCCAACAGATACCTGTAAGTGCTCATCACCTCTCCACAGCTCTGATTCCCCTGGTTCAGAGGAAACACATCCAATCAGGTTGACTATTATTGAGTGAAGCAGATGAAAGCAGCGCCGTGACTCACTCGCTCCCTCTCTTTCTCTCGTCCTGACAGTTGAGCCGGCCGTTAAATTCGAAAAATTATAATCTGGAGTGTCTTTTTATCCTCTTCCTGCTCCCTCCACTTATCTCTCCTCATTCTGTGGGCTAAGATTCAGGACTATCAGAACTGATTCCTGGCCTCTCGGTGAGATTACCGAGGCAGTGAGATGGTGGAAAACTCTTATTCTAATGGAGTTTCAGAGGTTTCGAAACTTGCAGTAATTACACCCAGAGATCACCAAATTTCTCGCTCTGTGGCCTCGTAGTGTCTCTAAGGGCTTTTTCACACCCATGGATCGTTTGCTTTGGTCTGAATCATGGAGAAGTTTGTTCCATTGTTGCATAAATGAGTCAGCTTTGGTCTGTGTTCACAGGGACTTTTAAAAGCTGACCTGGGTCCAGAATCTGAGCTCTGAATCAGTGGTTCCAGTTGCCTTAAAACACCTAAGAACATTTTCTAAATTATTCACCCGTTTTCATCACTTTTTCCCATCAAATTTGCCAATTTTAACACACTTGTGCCACTTAAAACTCATGTTTGTAGATCTAAAACCCTTTCCACCACATTTTTTCTGCCAAGTTCTGTCACCTTTAATTCAGTTCTTTCCATTTTCCCCCTTTAGTTTCCCCCTCTGGCCTGTTATTGCCACTGTTAACTATTTCTACACCCATTTTTGCCAGTTTAAACCACATTCATTATTTTTCATGCCCATTTTTGCCAGCTTAACCATTTTTTTCCCCATTTCACCAAATTTTTCACCCATTTTTGCCACTATGACCCCATTTGGCTCTTTTACCACTTTTTATGCCCTTTTTTTTTTGGCCATTATTTTCTATATTTTGTACCACTTTTATCCATTTTTTGCCATTTCTGCTGTCTTCAAAATCCCCTTTCAACCTTTTCCACAGTTTTTTTTGCCATTTTAGCCCATTGTTAAGAAAAGGGATTTACATTTTTAAGAAGGATCTTTACTACAACATAAAGGAATAATAAAAAAATGTTTTTTAAGAGTAGTAATGATTCAGGTTAAATATAATATGTGGTTATCAAAGTGGATTTTCCTGACCTCCATGGTCCCCCACATTTGACTCCCCCTTTTATACCCCCTTTTGGGCGGCCTTGTCTGGACATGACTATTCTTGGATGTGCATGGCTGTTCAGCCACGTTCAGGTACAGTGGGGGTCCCCGGTCTCTGGCACCTTTATTATGGGGGGTCACGGGCTGAAAAGGTTGAGAACCCCTGCCTTAGAGGGCCCTGTATCCTGGTTTTTCTACCACAGGGACAACCAAGAAGGCATTTCTTTCTAACACCAGGGCACTAGGGGGGGCTATTACCTCCCCTGCTCCCCTGGTGCTAAACCCTATGACTGCTGGACTGGACTATGATTGGTCCTTTAACCCTAACCCTAACCTTTTCAGCCCGCGACCCCCAAAATAAAGGTGCCAGAGACCAGGGACCCCACTGTACTTGAAGGTGGTTGAACAGCCATGAACAATCAAAAACAGTCGTGTGCAGACAAGACCACCCATAAAAGGGATAGATGGGAAAGCCTTCTGGAGCCCAGCCAAACTGGGGGACCATGGAGGTCAGCAAAATCCTGGTCTGTTGTAAAGTTGAGCTGTGGTATCCATGTTTTTATTAATCTAAATAATAACCACTCTTCTCAAAGAAACATATCCTTGTTTATTCAGCTGTGTAGTAAATACCCTTCTTAAAAATGTAAACCCCTTTAAAAACAGTTAAAAACAGAAAAAATGGGTTAAAAATAGCTAAAATGGATCAATAATGGCAAAAATTGGTGGAAAAAGTGGTGAAAGTGGATTTTAAAAGTAGCAGAAATGGGTTTGAAGAAGAAAAAAAATGGTAAAACTGCCAAAAAAATTACCAAAAAATCAATTAAAATGGCAAAATGCACATAAATAATGATAAAAGGGGAATTAACAAGTGGCTGTAATGACTTTAAAGTGATAAAAATGGGCAGAAATTTGGTGAAAAGGGATGAAAAATTTATAGACTCTGGCAAAAAAGGGTTAACTAAGGCAGAAAAATGGGCCGAATTTGGCTGAACTGGCAAAACTAGCATATCAAATAATGAAATGTGGTTAAAATGGATTAAAATGAGCAAAATTTGGCATCAAAAGTGGTTAATAGTGTCAATCTTGGGTCAAAAGAGGCAATAATAGGCAGAAAGTGGGTTTTAGTGACAAAAAGTGACAAAAATGGGTTTTAGTGGCAAAACTGTGTGGAAATTGACAAAATCGATAGGAAAAATGTATGACAACTGGTTAAAATTTAGCAAAATTGTATGAAGTGGCAATAGTGTCATTCAAATACATTCTTATTATCTGGAGACCCCCTCTCAGTGTCCCACGACCCCAAAGGGGGTCCCGACCCCAACGTGGAGAACTACAGCTTTAACCTGTAGTCCTGGGCTCTGGTTTGCCTCGTTCATATTTCCAGGGTGTCCTAATCTTGCCAACCTTTGGACTTATTTGGGGATGTTCTCTCAGCGCGGTTTAAACCAGGCATCTACAAAGACTTTGTGGTGTGCAATTAAAATTCCTTTTGGCTTTTACATAACCCTCCATCTAAGATTTAGAGCCTCTCTCTCCCCGCTGCATCTGGACCTTTGTGTCACTGCGTGCATTTGCATTATTTAAAATGTTAAAATGTTCTCTCCTTTAATGAGGGAGCCTCATATAAATAGAATGATGCAGAAACGACGATCCTGACTCTGATGCATGTGAACATCTCATATCAATTACTCCCTGAGTTGATTCAGTTTCATGTAAATGTGAAGAAGTCTGCATTCATGCATGTGTGGCCTCCACAGTACGAATGCATTCTGGGAAGTTAGAGTGTTTGCATGAAACTGGACGTGTAAAAACACAGAAGAAGACATCAGGGGCAACATGCATTATCCTCCAACATGACTTCTTCTTCTGCAGGTCTGTGATGAATTACCTGGCTTACACCGTCCTTCTCCACCCCGTGCTGCGGCGTGCACGCAGCCGGCTCTGAGAATAGACTCCATAAAGCCGAGAATGAGGAGGGATTACATTCTACCTCATAGTTCACAGATTATTCTCAGTCATAAATTGAATATAGGGCAGAACAAATAGAGCCTCTAGAATGCTAAATACATATTTATAAAGCTGACTGAGTGCTTGGATTTGCTCGACCACATAGACTTAAACTGCATCTGCTTCCACACAATGGCGGCGGGAGAGAGAGCGCTCTGGCAGACGTGACCTTATTGTGGCGGCGGAGACGCTACAAATGAATTTCATCTCTTGTCACATTCAAAATTCATCGCCTTTGTGCAGCAGGAAAAAATGCAGTTTATCGTCTATTTGGTTCATGATCTGAATTTAGTGAGAGGAAATGAGCCCAGATCCATTTAGACGGCGACGGTGCAAACGCACGCACATTTACATTCACGTCCACGGACACACAAACACAGACAGGATAATAGACGGCCATTTAATTCATCCAGAAAACAGCAGCCAATCAGAGAGGAGCAGAGGTGAGGGATGATGGGACATTTAATCACAGCAGAGGAATCAACGCCTTCTTAAAAGATTCACAGATATTTTAGATTCTCACATGAAATCTGGTGTCTGAGACGCTCTTTTAATCTAATTTCCTCATCTGGAGCTCAACGGAAGTTTAAGCAGAAAAACCGTCTCTCTCTCTTCGTCCTGCTCTGGTGATCAGCTGATTCGGGGCGTTCACTCACTTCGATTGCTGAAACACAATTTTGCATACTGGGCTGGTTTTATCAAAACACTTAACACAATTCACAAAACCACACACCCAAACTGCAAAATACCTCATATATCCTGCAAAATGAAGCACTGCAACCAATAATACATACAGCATTATCAAAATCTAACTTTTGCACCAAATGGCACACACTTTATTCATATCACCAGATTTTTGTCCAACCAACCACACACTGTTTGGCACAATGAAAAGCACTCTCATCTTTAGTATGCCTTGCCATAAGACTAAAATAGTTCAAACTGTAGTAAATTCTTCAGATTATTCACATGCACAGAAATGTTTGCAAATACACACACACTGTTGAAACATTTTTTTTCCTATTTTTCACCAAACAAGTCAGTGCAACATATGCAAGAAAAATAATTAGGCAGCATGTTGCCGCACAGCTGGGTCTGGCCACAACGCCTCGTCCACATCACAGGAAATATCTTCCCTTGTGTGTCTTACCCATCCCTGAATCGCGCCCACATCAGTTTCATCCCATGCCTCTTCCTTGGTCTGCACAAGCCTACCAAGGTTGCTCTGATTTCATTTGAAAGTTGTTGTCTTCTTTGGCCATGAACTCCTCTACCAGCTCTACCGCTACCTCTCCCTCTTCCTCTTCCTCTCTCTGCAGCGTCTTCCACTGTTGTTGTAAAAAAAAAAAGGTGCTCACCTGTGGTCTTTTTATAGTGCTTACTTCCTGATTGAAGTGCTAACAATTAACCATTATGCCCATTTCAGACTGGGAGCGTGTTGCTGGCGTGTGCAGTGCGTGTCAGCTCCGGTTCCTGCCATTGCGGCTTTCACACATGGCGCAGGTTTTCTGTGTTGTCAGCCTCATTTCCCTGCTCTCAAAGCCCTGTCCTTCTTCATAAGTTTTACCTCAACAACCCCCCTAAAAGCGACTTGATTCAGTGTACAGAGGAAGTTTGTCGGGAACTATTCAAAACAAAAGCATTCTGTACAAGTGAACGGAGTTTCTCTATAGAAATGCTAAACCGGGCTTTTACTTTGAAAAGCACAAACCAGAAAAGCATTCATATGGTGTTTATCTTTCCCGTGACATATTCTACCAGTGTGGAGACAGAAAGTTTCACTAATAGTAGATCTTTAGAGAACAACTTTATAAAACAGGAGCATTTAAGCTGGTGGCCTTCCTCAGGGTTATCAAGAAACACATTGTAAACATATTCTATGTGCATATTTGCCACAACCATGTAAATATGACTCTCCATTTATCATTTTCCTGTGTCCACGGCCACACCCGGTGCACAGAAAAAATAGGCGAGACTTCAAATCTCTCAACTCTCCGTGCCTGAGCCGGGCGTATCAGCCGCGCGAGACGCGGCGCTCATGCAGGCAGTCTGAAAGCCCTGACTTCTTAACATGCAGTCAAACTGAAAATACACACGTTTCGCGGTTGAGACCCTCCCAGTCTGGAACGGGCTTTAAGGTGGCCACGACTATGTGCCAGGTGGCACATAGTCGTGGCTAATTAGCTCATGTAGTGTCATTTTGAATGGCAGCGTTTTGAAATGGCAAACATGTGACTTTACGTCAGACTGTGGTATCTTATGCAGAGAACCGTGTTCAGTGCGTTTGAAAAGTGCCATTTTGAATTGCAAAATGTGTGTAAAGCAGAAAATGTGTTCAGAGTTTTGGAGACTTGAGAAGAGGTTTTGCTCTTTGTGCGTCAGTTTAAATAATCGTGCTATGCATGTCATTTTAGCGTGTTAGCGACTGGAAAAAACTGTAAAGTTTTCAGAACTGATGGGTCGCCCTAACATGAGACGCTCACACTTGAAATGAACACTAACCTCCTCTTTCCTATGAATGTGCTGAAAAGGTTGTGAAAATTTGACTTAATTGCATTCTCTGGTCAGAGATATTTCTAGACGTCCTCAGAGTCCCTCATTAAAGGAGTTTTGGAGGCAGACCTTTTATAATGAGGCCGTCAAACCATCGACCTGTGAGGTTCCAGGAATCAGACCCTGTTAAATACTCGGTGTGCCTGGAGTAAAAGCACATGTCCTGTCAGAGCTGCTGTTGGGGAATAAAAGCACAGTAACATGATGCTGCTGTTCCTGAAATAGCCCAGAAACAGAACAGTGATGCAGCATGTCGCCCCGAGGACAGAGACAGGAGGGAGCGTAGTTAGCAGGAAAACGAGGGGAGGGGGGCGGGGGTTTAGAGAGAGAGTCTAAAAGCTGGACCCAGTGGTGGATTTTGGTGCAAACCCCCTCTAGTCGTGTGTAAATGTTCAAATATCAGCTGTAGAGTTGAGCCTTTGAGGCTGCACATCAGAGAGCATCAGACCAACACATTAAAAGTGAATGAGAGGATCAGGTCCAGGTTGATTTCTAAAGGTTAGCGCTCTGCTTAGTGTAAAAGTGCAGGAACTTCAGCGACGAGGCGGGATATAGAAGAGAGACGGGGATGATCAGGAGAAAACAGCGACTGTGACACGTGCAGAGACCAGCCAGCGGATCTGGACTATCAGGAAGCGTGGGCTAAGAACGAAGGAGAACAGAAATACTGCCTCCCTTTATCATCTCTCATCATCAGGCTGTTCTAGTCAGGAAGGCTGCACACCAGACGGTTCTAGGCTGGATTCTGGACTGGATCTGACCCCTCTCTAAGTGATCCAGGATGTCCAAATAGGGCCATCTCCAGCCATAGATATCAAATATTTTTATTGATTTTTATGATTAAAGAAGTTGAAATCTGACCCAAAACACAGACAGTGAGGAGTGTCTGGATTAAAGGGATGGTGGCTAAAATAGATGACTCCACTCAGAGGAGCCAGCTGATGCTGCTGACGCTGACTGACTCTCACTGAGCTGAGCCACAGCTGATGAAGAGCAGCCATCAGCTGGGAGCAGACAGCACAGGTGCTCCTCTTAATTCCTAATGAGCAGAGGGAGTTTTCACCGAGGCCCAGTCCCGGTCCACATGCAGGCGGATGTTTTTAAAACCTGAGGTTTTTCCTCATCTACACAGAAACACCCCAGCGTGTAGGAACATGTGGGTCCACACAAAGACGTCAAACGCTCTGCTGTAAAGATCACAACACAACAGTCGTCTGCCCTTTAGAGCAGGGGTTCTCAGCCTTGGGGTCGGGACCCCATTGGGGGTCGCGAGACACTGAGAGGCGGTCTCCAGATGCCTTAAAAAACTGAGAACGTTTTTGAACTAGAATGGCCGTCTGAGGCGGCAGACCCACGCTGAAGCAGCGCCACCGAGGAACTCACGCTCTCACTGATTACTATGGTGTTCAAAATTTGAAGTCTGAGAAAAACCGAACGGTTGAGCGGATCATCACCAAAATCGCATCGATTCGATCCCTTCACTATCCCAATATTCCCTGAAAGTTTGGTGCAGATCGGACTTCCTGTTCTGGAGTTATCTAGTACACATACAAACAAAGAGACAAACAAAGATACAGAGCCTCTGATGGTTTCATCGGCGTGGGTAATGACACCGCTACCACTCACACCTATTCTGCCCACTTTTAACCCTTTTTTTTTACTTTTTCCCACCAATTTTAACACATTGCTGCAACTTAAAACCCATTTTTTCCAGTTTTAAACCCTTTCCACCACTTTCTTCTGCCTGTTTTTGCCACTTCTAAACCAAATGTTGAAACTCTCTGCCTATTGTTGACCCTTTATTTCCACTATTAACCCCTTTTACCACTTTTTAAGCCACACTTCACAATTTGATATGCATATTTCTGCCAGTTTATGACTATCTCTGCCTCAGCTGACCCTTTTTATCCAGTTTATATCAATTTTCATTCCATTTCACCAAATTTCCACCAATGTTTGCCACTTTAACACCATTTCAGCCACTTTTGAATCCCTTTTTACCACTTTATCTGCCCATTTTTGCCACTTTAACCCATTTCTAACCCATTACTGCTACTTTTACAATAGAATTTCACCACCTTTCCCACAATTTTTTGCCATTATTAACCCATATGATCTATTTTTAACATATTTTAATTCTGTTTTTAACAAGAGGATGGTTTTACTTACTACAAAAATGAATTAAAATTGTTTCTTTGATAAGAGTGGTTATTATTCAGGTTAAATATAAAATACCACAGCTAAACTTTAGCATGGACCATGATTTGCTGGCCTCCACGGGCCCCCAGTTTGTCTGGGCCCTTTATCCCCCTCATGGACGGCCTTGTCTCCACATGACTATTCTAGATTGTTAATGGCTGTTCAACCGCCTCCAGGTGCAGCGGGGGTCCCCGGTCTCTGGCACCTTTTTTTGGGGGGTCGCGGGCTGAAAAGGTTGAGAACCCCCTGGTTCTTAACCTTTTTGGTCCGCGACCCCCCAAAATAACAATGAAGAACAGTCGTGTGCAGACAAGGCTGTCCTTAAGGGGGATAAAGGGGGAGGTTTCTGGGACCCAGCCAAACTGGGGGCCAATGGAAGTCAGCAAACCGTGATCCATTGTGGAGTTAAGCTGTGAAAACCATATTTTATACCTGAATAATAACCACTCATATCAAAGGAACAATTATTTATTCATTTATGTAGTGAATGGCCTTCTTCAAATGAAAATAACTTTGGTTAAAACCACATTTAAAATGGGTTAGAAATGGCTAAAATTGGTTAATAATGGCAAGAAATAGCGGAAAAGGTGATGAAATTGGATTTATAAAGAATCTAAATGTGATAAAAGTGGCAAAAATAGGCACAAAAAGTGGTAAAAGGGCATTAAAAAGTAGCTGAAATGGCTTTTAAGTGCAACAAACTGGTGGAATTTAGGTGGACTGGGATGAAAAACTGATATCAAGTGGCAAAAATGGGTTAAATGTTGTTAAAATGCACAAAAATAAGTGTAAAAACTGGTTGATGGAGGCAGCAATAGGCAGAAAGTGGCAAGAATTGGTTTAGAAGTGGCAAAAACAGGCAGAAAAAGGTGATGGAAAGGGTTTAAAACGGCCAAAAATGGGTTTAAAGTGGCAAAAATGTTTAAAATGGGCTAAGTTGGTGTTAAAAAGTGACTAAAAAAAGGATTCACATTTGGTCAAAATGGTGTAAAGTGGCAACAGTGTGATTAAAAAAAAAATATATATATATATATATATTTTTAAGTTATCTGGTGACTCCCTCTGAGTGTCTCATGACCCCCATGGACTGAGGAGACATGGAAAACTGTTCTGTGGTCAGAGGAAGGGAAAACTGTTCTGTGGTCAGAGGAAGGGAAAACTGTTCTGTGGTCAGAGGAAACCACAGACGGCGTGTCCTGTGGACTAAAGAGGATTTGGAGCGTCCAGCTGTCAGGTCTAAAGCCTGCATCTCTGATGGTGTGGGGTTGGGTTAGTGCCGTGGCGTGGGCAGCTCTAACATCTGGAATAAAACTAATAATATTGATAATCCTGATTATTAGTTGAGTTTTTAAAGCTTTGATTCTGAACATCCCCAGCAGCCTCTCATGCCCTTGTTGCTGCCTCTGCAGTGTAAAGGGTTGTCTCTATAACAACGGTGAAACTAGAATGTTCCGTCCTTAAATCAGGGTGACAACACTTCCTGTTTCTGTGGTTGACTTTCTTCTGTTTGGTTTTTCTCGTTGTTCTTACACAGCCCTCTCTGACAGGCTTTATGTTTCACTTAACTAAAATAAAGTTGATTTCAAACATGAGCTTTTAGCAGCATAATGCTTTGTTTTCTTTGGCTGCCGGCTCTAAAAATTCATGTTTTCTTAGTGGAAAGAACAAGCATTAGCGGGCTAATTGGACGAACGTTTTTGACACGCCAGAACGTTCCGACAGATCTCATTAGACGAGAACATCAACTCTACGCAGCGGCATAAATAAACAATCTGACAAGCTAACAGAAGTTTCCAGGAAAGCGTGCCAGGTTTTTAGTGAAATGGAGTAAAACAGAACGTTCCTCAGTGTTCCTGTCAGCAGCAGCAGCGTGTTTCTACGAGCCTGAATATGTAACACCCACAGTAGTCATTAGTGAAACTAGGGCTCGTTACTGAGGCTCCTCGTTACTAAGTACAGTCAAACAGCCGCTTTTAGTCATGTTTCATCCCACCATAGTTAATCACATCGCTGCTGCACAAACATCCTTGACCCACTTCTCCAGCAGGAACACACCAGCACAGGAGAGGAGCTGTTGTTTTCTACCGTTCTCCTGCCAATTAGAACAATTCAATTACTACCGCCAAGTCCAACAATCAGCAGAATCCACGGCGTCAGAGCGGGGCCCGGCGGAGGGAGATGCCTGCAGAGATATTTACATTCAAAAGCCAACGAGTGCAGCGCGTACGGAGGAAAGGTAGCAATTACCTCCTCTCAGGGTTGTTTACAGAGCTGTTAGTCAGAGAGAAGAGTCAGGGTTTGGTTAGGAGCTGCTCTTCATCATCTCTGAGGATGATGAGGAGCTGCTCTTCATCATCTCTGAGGGTGATTTTACACCTATAGCTCGCTTAGTTTCTTTACATCCAGATGATAGAAGGATGCATCCGTGCACTTTTCCCTCAGGACGTTTCATACACTGACATGATACCAGACCAGCCAAAGCACTGGGGGGGGGGTGTCTGGGACCCAGCCAAACTGGGGGCCATGGAGGTCAGGAAAATCATGGTCCACCGTAAAGTTAAGCTGTGATATCTATATTTGATTTTCAACCTGAATAATAACCTCTCCTATCAAAGCAACAACAAACTTTTCATTTATGCTGTAGCAGAATTTCAAACTGACAGACTTTGTGGATGGACACACGGGACTAAACGGTTAAAAAAGTCATGTCAGAGTTCAGAGCTGGGCCTGAATGTGAACAAAAGTCAGGATGATAGAAATTAAAGTAGAAAAAACTGAGACAATTTTAATGGAAATGAACAGAAAAATCATGAAAAGAAACAAAAAACAGACAGAAAGTGATGAAATGAATAAAAGAGCAAAAAACATGCAGTAAAAATGGGTTGAGTGGCAGAAAATTTGTTTAAAAAAAGATGAAAAAACAGGCTTCAATGGGCAACAATGGGAAAAAAGTGACAAAAAAATAGACAAGAAAATAAGAAAATAGGTGTCAAACAGCAAAAATGCAACAAAGAGCAAAAAGAAAAAGTGACAGGAATAAAAAAATTAGACTGGAAAAAAGTGAAAAGTGGCAAAAATTGTAAAAAAAGATCAAATAAAAAAGAGTAGTAAGAAACTGGCATCAATGGAATGACAAATAATGGGGAATAAAATTACAAAGCACAGCTGAAAACAGGAAATGAGAAAAAAGACGAAAAGAGTGGTTAAAAAAGTTCCAAAAAGAGCCAAAAGGGAATAAACAGGATAAAACAAATAAGAGGCAGAATGGGTGAAAAGTAGCTAAAGCAGGCGACGGCTGCAAAACTATGTTGCATGTTTGGACACTCTGTCTTCATTGGCTAAGAAGCTCCTCCTTTAATAAGCCACGGCAGCTCTAGAGCGGCGCACGCTTACATCATGTTGTCTCACTGCTCTGATTGGCCGTCATCGATGTGACAGCGCTTCACCAGTGAGAAACTAGGAAACGGGCGTATCCATCTGCTTTGCAAGGGTATGATATTATTTCTTCCTCCACTGGCTGAGAACATGAGGGCGTTTAAATGTTAATGTTTGCTTTAAGATTTTGGTGGTTTGATTTAAAATTCTTTGGCTACATGTCCTCAAAAGTTAACTTTCCCTCGTCTGTGGCGCCGTTGCTCTGTGACCCACTGACCTCTCGCAGACGTAGTGTTGACATCATGATGATTTACGACTGGGAGTCTGTGCATTGTGTTTTATTTTGAAAGAACCAGATTTTCTACACCTGTGACTTCCTGTTTGGTGCTTTCTGATTGGTGGGTATTGACGCCAGCCCTCCACAAGCTTTATTTTCTGCATTTACTGTTTTATTTACGTGTGTTATTATTGCCAACTGAGGGAGAAAAGCGGTTAAAGTGGTTCTGAGCAGTGCATGCACATCTAAACTCTTTAAACTGGTGTGTTGGTAGTACTGGTATAACCCAGATCAGGCTATTTAGGTGAAACTAAAGGTAGAGAGAGTGTCGTCTGTGCTGGATTTACAGTCATCATGAGAGCGACACACTTCTGCAGCTCTAGTCACAGCCATATCTGCAGGAACGTTCATGTGTGTACCAAATAAATCCGGCTATAAATCTTTGAATGGTAACTGAGCAGAAACATTTGAGTGTGGATGCGTGTGGGATTCAAAGGCGTGAGCCTGGATAGAGAAACTGGCACTTCTAGCAGCAGTCGTTCTGCAGCAGATGTCCACGACAATGCACGAGGACTAGCTGAGGGCAGCGTGGAGGCATATGTGTTTGCATGTCTGCTAACAGGTGCCTGTTTCTGGAGCGGTCTGGCTGCTCCTGCATACATGCATAAGGGCCCTTTTGATGAACCCCAGACGGAGCCCTCCTGAGGCCCCCTCCATCTGTCGCAGTAAGTGTTAATGGAGTTTACGGCTCCTTTAGTTACACCGGAGTAATGAGGAGGGGACGGCGACGCCAGGAGGAGGAGGAAGACAGAAGAGGACGGGAGCAGGGGAGGCAGAAATAAGAACAGGGGGAATTAATTATGTGAATAAATGTATCAGCTGATTATTCAGAGTCAAATATCTCCACCAGGTTCTGCTTTCAGGGCGCCGGCTCTGCTGCGGCGCCGCGGCCCCACCGTCCGCAGAGAGATGTGTGTCGCTGATAACTTTGGGCTTCAGGAAATGAATATTTGGCATGCTGTTAGGGTCCACTGAGTGCCCCCCCCCCCCCATCTGTTTACACAGGTACTCTTTAGTTATGATGATGATCCTGAATGGAGTCTGCTCCTCTCTGCATTCAGGATCAGTTAATGATTACTGAAGGGAAACAGGCACACAGATTAATGCAGACAGAGATGAATGAAGCTCTAAATGTGGGCGAGGTAAACCAGGAGTCTGGTGCTGGATGAGGTTTCACTTTTAGGGACATAGAGGAGGATTTACAGACTGGTTAGACACATGAATCAAGACCAGAGTCTAGAGGACTCTAGAGGCCTGAGCTAAGAGGCTAGCTGGGCCTCTTTAACAGCTTTTCTTCCTCGTTTTATCACAGACAAGCTTTGTCTACGTGCCGATGATGAACGAGCTGCTCTTCTGGTGAAGAACAGGAGCTGGGTCCTGTTTGAGTGCCAGATTCCTTTCCTCTTTTTTGTTGTCATTTAATCCACGTCTAAAAAGTCAAACTGGTACCAATGAAGATCTGTTAGGGAGCCAAAGACCGGCCCGTACTACTGAGCTGAGCTGAGCTGAGCTGAGCTGAGCTGAATGATCTGGATTTCTAAAGAGACCAGCAAGGCTGGATGGAGATCAGGGTTAACTGAGACTGACTCTCCTGACACGGCAGATCCACTGTTCCATACTGCATGGATGTATTTCACATCCATCTGGAAAGTTCCATAGGAAGCATCTGGGAAGGGCGGGACTTTTGAAAACAGAAGGTGATTGGAGGAGCGCTCTGTCACTTTACAGGCCAATCAGAGCAATGAAACACGTGACGTAGCCGCTACCGAGGAGTACGACTTTTGTGGTTTGTGAAAAGAAAACAACTCGCTGCTGTTCTTTGTTCTTCTTTTAACGAAGAAATGTCGTCAAGTTCTGATAAAACTGGCGCTTTAGCAGCGTCCACGCTAATCTCTTCGACCATAATTACATCAGCCTCTTGCTGCTGCTTGCTTACATCACGACTCCACCGCACCTGAAAGTACTGCCCCTCGTCTCTGATTGGTCCTGTCACTTTCTAACCGGGCCCAAACTGTTCAGTTGGGAGCTTTGAAGATGGATTCGCCAGTGAGGAACACGGAAACGGGCGTATCCATCTGCTTTGCAAGGTCATGCTTTTTGCCCAATTTCCCACATTTTTGCCCATTTCAGTCACTTTTCACTCATTTATGCCTCATTTTTTGCCACCTGTAACTCATTTTTTGTCACTTCTCAACCATTTAATACCACTTTTTCTCCCAATTTTTGTCACTTTTCATCCAGTTTTGCCATTTTGACGCCTGTCTTACCTCTTTTCACCCATGTTTCCCTGCTTTTTGCCAGCTTTAACTTATTTTTATTGCCACTTTAACCCTCTAGAACCCAGGGTAGTGCCGGCGCTATGATAAGCATATTCATTTTTGATTGGCGGTAGATTCGAAACAGAATAAGATAGATGGATCATTCTTTTTGCATATAAAACCTGGGGAGTTACACTAACATTTCACACATTCTCCATGTTTCAGAGCGCTTTTTTGTTGCAGCGATGGGTTTGTAAAAATACACAATAAAATGCACATAACAAAAATCTTTATAAATGAGACCACGGGTATTTGCAGCACTTCCTGCGCTGAAATAAACGTCGTCACATTGTGGGCATGACCTGTCACATGATTCTAAAGTGTCCCTACCTCATAGGCTCCCCACCACAACAACAGGAAGTGGTGTATTTTCCCGGGAGTTGTTTTTTTTTCTGCAGAATACACTGAAGAACTTAGCCTGCACACATACTCGCCCTCGCTCTCATTTCAGCCCTAAAAACACTCAGACATACAACCCACACACACCAGATATCCATCACACACACCTTTGACACACTCCCACACACGTGTAGTTATGGATTCACAAAACCACGGTCATGCCAAACAGTTTTAGAGCTGGAGTGGAGCTTTCGAACTGTTCACAGCGTTGGATGAAGAGTCTAACTACTCATCTGGCTTGTTTTTTTTTTTACAGGTTACAAAACTGTCTATATCTGAAAAAGCAAGTTATGTACAGACTCCAAATACTTTTCCTGTGGTTCCAAAGGATATTGTGCAACTTTTTTATATTTACAAATTTGAGGGATACAACTGTGCAATCTCTGTATTTTGAAATTTGTGAAAAAAACAAAAACTATTTTCATTTTTTTTTAGGTTTATTGCACTTTTAAGTAATTTATTGTAGTAGTTAAGACATAAGTCAATACACATTATTAAAACTTGGGATATATGGTTATATTGATGTAAAGCAAATAAAAATACTCCTAAAAATGTCACTACAGTATGTAAAAATGTAAGAATATGTCCTGGTGGACTTGCACAATGGTAGGTTTTAAAGGGTTAATCCATTTTTTTAACCACTTTTTCACCACCTAGATTGTGGCTGTTTGGTGGAGCAGGGTTGAGTAACACGGGTCTAAAGTCTCCTGATAAACGTCCATCATGCTAGCTTGTAGCCATGCCCCTCATCCTGCAGAAGTGGGGTCTAAACACAGAGGTCTCTGACAGCAGGCTGTGAACATTTTAGTTTGACTTGGGCCTCTCCTGCAGACAGCCTGATGCTTCTTACTTTTATTTGCACGGATGTTGGAGCAGAAGAACAAGCGTGGTTATTCCTGTGTTTGCTCCGTGTTTCCTGTTCCACCAGAGGAAATGTTTTTTCTTCAAATGGATGTTCAAAAATGAAACCAGGACAGAGATGACCGTTATCAGAGCGGCTCTTCATCTCCGGGCGGTTTATTCCCTCATGTTTATCACCTCATGACTACACGGCTGTGGTTATGTGTTGGGTGTAGAGGGCTGACGTTTATGAACTCTTTACTTTGTGATTAACCCTGGAGCTGACATCAGTCAGTCTCCGTGTATTTGAGCTGCTCTTCTGCCTCATTTTCTGCCTTTTCTCTCCACATTCCTGCTCTGTGTTCCTGGCTTTAAATTCCTGCCAACCTGTAATCATCCCTGTCAGGTACAGAATGTCATTCTCCCCCACACTGTGTCGCCGCTCACACACTAACGCAGCGTGAGATAGAGCAGAGACACCGGTGTCAGCTGGGAGAAATGGCAGCCATCACTTTGATAACACGACTCAGTGAGACACAATCCCTGTCAGCTCCACGCTCCCTCCAACTCTCTCTCTCTCTGGAAACTCACTTTTCTGTGTTGCTGCTCTTCTGCCTCTATTTTTAAGAGAGGAGAAGAAGAATGAGGACACAGCGGCGCTTTGTCACCTCTGAAAGAGGAAAGCTGACAGATTTGAGCGCTCTCCAGTCAACAAAGTGAAAGTGATTACTGCTGCTATAGTCGACTCTGCATCCGACTCTGAGACTCACCATAAGTCTGCGGCTGGAGGAGGAATGTTTAACCAGAGCTAAATAACAGAAGCTTTATCTTCAACAGGAGCTACACCAGTGAGTGTCAGAAAACCTGAGAAGAAATAAAGCTGGCGTGAGACACGTCCATGTTAATGTGTGTTATTATGGGCTGTGTGTGAGATAATAAGATCAGGGACAATACTAAACCATCAGGGACCCTGATAGACCCAGAAAATGGCCCCTGATAAACCCAGAGAATGGACCCTGATAGACCCAGAAAATGGCCCCTAATAAACCCAGAGACTGAACCCTGATAGACCCAGAAAATGGCCCCTGATAAAACCCAGAGAATGGACCCTAATAAACCCAGAGAATGACCCCTGATAAACCCAGAGAATGACCCCTGATAAACCCAGAGAATGGGCCCTGATAAACCCAGAGAATGGACCCTGATAAACCCAGAGAATGGACCCTGATAAACCCAGAGAATGGACCCTGATAAACCCAGAGAATGACCCCTGATAGACCAAGAGAATGACCCCTGATAAACCCAGAGAATGACCCCTGATAAACCCAGAGAATGGGCCCTGATAAACCCAGAGAATGGCCCCTGATAAACCCAGAGAATGACCCCTGATAGACCAAGAGAATGGACCCTGATAAACCCAGAGAATGGCCCCTGATAAACCCAGAGAATGGACCCTGATAAACCCAGAGAATGGACCCAGATAAACCCAGAGAATGGACCCTAATAAACCCAGAGAATGACCCCTGATAGACCAAGAGAATGACCCCTGATAAACCCAGAGAATGGACCCTGATAAACCCAGAGAATGACCCCTGATAGACCAAGAGAATGACCCCTGATAAACCCAGAGAATGACCCCTGATAAACCCAGAGAATGGGCCCTGATAAACCCAGAGAATGGGCCCTGATAAACCCAGAGAATGGCCCCTGATAGACCAAGAGAATGGACCCAGATAAACCCAGAGAATGGGCCCTGATAAACCCAGAGAATGACCCCTGATAAACCCAGAGAATGGACCCAGATAAACCCAGAGAATGGGCCCTGAAAAACCCAGAAAATGGCTCCTGGGTAAGAGTTGGGTTTTAGGTTAAAATTATAAATCTGTGAAACTTTCTGTAATCACTTTTTCTCATTTCTTCAACTTAAATTCCACTTTTCATCAAATCTGCACACTTTTTACCCACTTTTGACTCTTTTTATGATTTTCCTGAAAATTTTCCTGCCCCTTTTGTCCACCATGAACCCTTTTTTTCAGCTTTTAACCGCTTTTCACTGCTTTTTATTCCAGTTTCCCAATCTGCCCATTTCCTTGTAACCCATCTGTAACTTTTATCCCATTGTTGACACTCTCTAATCCCATTCTTCCTCCTTTTCTACCAACTTTTGTGACTTTTAGTCTGTTTTTTTTTTTAGTTTTAATCTTTTTTTCTTTTCACCATGTTTTTTATCCTTTTTTGTGAATTCTGACCTATTTCTGCCACATTTAAAGCCAACAGTGCCTTTAACCAAATTCTGCCACTTTGTTGTTCTATTTTACCACTTTTATTACTTCACCACTTTAAAACCTTTTTCCATCACTTTGTCTGCATGTTTATCCACTCTAACTATTTACGCCACTTTCCGCCTATTGTTTTGACATTAAATCAATTTTTTTCTGCTGTTAAGATCAGATTTCACCTTTTTCTGCCCATTTCTGCCAAATGTTGCCCTGGTGAACACATTTTTGCCACTTTAAATCCTATTTTTACCACATTTTATGCCTGTTGTTGCCACTCCCTGCATATTGTTTAGTCTTTTAACATTATTTTTCTACTGTAAAGATCCATTTCCCAAACTTTTCTGCATGTTCTGGTTACTTTTAACCCCTTTTCACCACTATAGCTGTCTTAAACCCATTATTCTCACTTTAAACCCATTTAATTATATTTTACCCCTTTTCTGACCATTTTTAACCCATTTGTTCCACTTTCAGCCAAATGTTGACGTGGTTTACATATTTGTGCTCCGCCTCTTTCTCCGATTTGCTCTGATTGGTCCGGTCGTTCTCGGACCAGGAACAAGCGGATCAGCTTGGAGCTCCGTCTGATGACAGGAATCTGGACATGGTCTTGGATCTTAGCTGGGTCTGTTTCTGAAGTGGAGAGGAGCAGAGGAGGGTCATGAGAACATGAAACAGCAGACTCTGTCTGATTATCTGAGTGAAGCGACCACAAAGAGGAAAAACTCATGTTATGGTCTCCTAATATCTGCAGGAAGAATCTTCCATGTGTCTGCAGCAGAAAGCAGCTGATTGGCTCCATTCAGGGTCCTGTATGTCCCATCTCACGCCGCTACACGTGAGCGGTCTGAAAACACATTTAAAGCCAGTGAGGATCGATCAGCTGCAGACCAATCAGAAAACAGCGGTTGACTGTTCTGCTGAACGCACCCCTGAAGTATCAGAGTCGCCATTTTCACAAACTGGACCCTCATTCTGTGAATGTTGACGAGTCCACAGACGTCAGCGCCTCGCTCTGCTTCTCTGAAGATAATCAGAGAAAAATGCAACACAGCATCTCTGCAGCAGGAAGGTAAATACTGCTGAAACATCAGAGTTTAAAAACTTATTTATGTCAGAACAAGACTTCAGGATTCAGACAGAGGGAGAGACGAGGGCCAGGAGGACGGAGTCAATGATTAGACTCTTATTTTTCATTTCTAGCTGGTTTCACATCAGAGACCTCGGCCTGGACTCATCCCAGAGTGTTTGGTCTGCAACTTATGGTCTGCAATGTCTTTAATTTCCTCATTTTTTCTGGGAGTCTGGAGGTCGATTTCATGTGTGACATTTCCTAAACCAGGCGCTGCGCCATCTTTAATTTATCAGCAATCAAAGATGACAGGTACTCAAGAGGTAAACATTGGTTTGAGGAGGGAAAATGTGGAAAAAACTTTTAAAATAGAGAAAAAAAGTGGTGAAAAGGTGTTAAAAAGTGGCACAAATGGACAGAAAAGGCTGTGAGAAGTGAAAAGGGGTTAAAAAGTGGAAAAACATTGATTGAAGTAGGCAAAATGGGTGAAAGAGGCCAACACAGAGGGAAATATGGTTAGACTTATTGGTGTGAAAGGATTAAAAAGTGTTAAAAGAACTGGGTAAATTACACAAAAAAATACTTAAAAATGCCAAAAAAAAAAAACAGTTTTAGAGAGGCAAAATGTGGAGAAAATGGTCAAAAAGTGTTAAAATTGGCAAGAAAAAGCAGTTAGAGGGGGTTAAAAATAATGAAAATGTGTTTTAAAGTGGCAAAGCAATAGTTTAAAAAGGCAAAATGGTTTAAAAGAGGCAAAATAAATTGAAAATATCCCAAAAACAGTGGCAAAAACTGGTAAAAAGATGGTAAGGGGTAAAAGTGTTAAAAAAAAAATAAAGGGGGGGGGGGTAAAATAAGCAAAAAAAAATCCCAACAAAAGTTGGCAGAAAAAGTTGTGAGGGTTGAAAAAAAAGTGGCAAAAATGGGTAAAGCGGGCAAAAATTGATCTGAAAGTTGAAAAAAATGATCTGGAAATGCAAAATAGTGTGAAAAAAAAATCCCCCAAAAAAGTGGTAAGAAGGGGTCAAAAGTGATGAATGTTGGTTAAAATAGGCCAAAAAGAGGCACAATGGGTTAAGACCACTTTATCAAGTTTGTTCCATTCTTAGGGACTCTAAAGACCACTCATCAAGTTTGGACCACTTTCAGGGACTCTAAAGACCACTTTATCAAGTTTGGACCACTTTGAGAGACTCTAAAGACCACTTTATCAAGTTTGGACCACTTTGAGAGACTCTAAAGACCACTTTATCAAGTTTGGACCACTTTGAGAGACTCTTAAGACCACTTTATCTAGTTTGGACCACTTTGAGAGACTCTTAAGACCACTTTATCTAGTTTGGACCACTTTGAGAGACTCTAAAGACCACTTTATCTAGTTTGGACCACTTTGAGAGACTCTTAAGACCACTTTATCTAGTTTGGACCACTTTGAGAGACTCTTAAGACCACTTTATCTAGTTTGGACCACTTTGAGAGACTATAAAGACCACTTTATCTAGTTTGGACCACTTTTAGGGACCCTTAAAACCACTTTATCTCATTTTGTCTACCAGTTTGGAACCTCAGAGTCCACCTGTCCATTTCGTCCACTGTTCTGTTCCTTTAGAGGCCTTTTATCACCTTTAGTCCATCAGTAGAGCACCCTGGAGGGCATGACATCATCTTTCATCCACTTGTAGGAGATACTGGAGGGCCCTTTGCTAAGTTCTGACCTCTGGAAGAGTACCATAGAGGGCCCTTTGCTAAGTTCTGACCTCTGGAAGAGTACCATAGAGGGCCCTTTGCTAAGTTTTGACCCCTGGAAGAGTACCATAGAGGGCCCTTTGCTAAGTTTTGACCCTTGGAAGAGTACCATAGAGGGCCCTTTGCTAAGTTCTGACCTCTGGAAGAGTACCATAGAGGGCCCTTTGCTAAGTTTTGACCCCTGGAAGAGTACCATAGAGGGCCCTTTGCTAAGTTCTGACCTCTGGAAGAGTACCATAGAGGGCCCTTTGCTAAGTTCTGACCTCTGGAAGAGTACCATAGAGGGCCCTTTGCTAAGTTCTGACCCCTGGAAGAGTACCATAGAGGGCCCTTTGTCATTTTTTTTTATCAGATGGGTCCCCTTCAGAGGGCACATCTCTAAATTTGGCATATGGCGGTCTTTGTTGAGACAGGAGACGTGTAGAATCGCCATTAAAGCTGCGCTCACTGACAGGAACCTCAAACGTGAACATGGATCCGTCACATCTCCAACGTACCATACCTGAGTCCACATGGATCTGGCTTGAGACCTCCTCTATAACCAGACTCATGCACAAGGCTGTGGTGCAGAACCTTTGTGATCTAATAAAGCAGACTGTGGGGTACTCAGATCCGGACCCTGATCCCTGATGTGAAACCACCTTTACTTCTCCCTTCATTCCCACCTCCATCCCTCTCTCTCCCTCTGCTCAAACCTCATCTATCTGGTCATTAATCAGCATCTGCTCTCTCTGACAGCTGTTTTACTGAGCGTCTGACTATAATCTGGTTCTCATTGTCTTCCTATCGATCCCTCTCTCTCCCTAATGCTGTCGCTCGCCCCACATTTCAACAGTTTGCCGCCGTTGCCGAGCTGGTTTTGCACGTACAGCCGATGTGATGTGACGGACAGATGTCTCCTGGAGAACAGACACGCTGGTGTAACAGCCACCTGGTGCAGAGCATCTCTCTGATACTGCTGCATGGAACAGAGACGGATCCATCATGTTCTCTGACAACATACGGGCCACACAATCCTCCGGCATGGGAGAGTCTGGAAATATGTTCAACACGATACAGCTCGGATGTTTGGATCTGGATGAAGCCTCAGGAAGCTGCTACGTCATTTAGCTTAGCATCCAGACTGGAAACAGATCTACACACTCTTGTTGGCAGAGTGACAACGATGCTGTGCAGAGAAACAAAAAGAGGACATGATGTGAGCTGCCTGCTAGAAACTCTGGATTATCTGCAGGTTTAATCAGACAGAACAGGCCGACTGTTGGATATCCTGCAGGTGTCATCATCACAGAACCACGCTAAAGTCTCTGAGCTCTTCAGAACGACCCGTTTAGGATCACAGATGTTTGAGACTGCGTGGACAGGTGAGGATTTCATACACCTGTGGGTCTGACTGGAACACTTGGATTCAATCATAATAAACATCTTATCAAGCTGTTGGTCTGGCTCTATGCTCTTGTTTTAAACAGAAATGTGATCCACTTCCAATCATGCTGCCGCTTTCCTGCAGCTACATCTGAGCTAGCAGCTACCGCCGCAGCAGCAGCCGCCACTGGTACAGCGGCTAACTCCATCGTAACGATCGCAAACCCAGGCTGAAGCCGATGAGCAAAAACACTTTTTCATCATGGAAATCTTTCAGTGTTGGATTCATTTTTTATTTAATGATGCGTGGTCCAGTTCTGATGCTACACTAGAGCTACCTAGAGCTACACCACAGCTACATCCGAGCTAATCCCTGCACTGGAGGCAGGCTTCACAAACGTCTTTCAGTACAACTAAACCCCGCCCATAGCTACCACATCATTCTCCTCGAATGACGCCGATTGGTCTGAATAGAGCTCAGTTTGGCACGAACGCTGTGGACTGGAGCTTTTCAAGATAGCCTGATGACAGAGACAGAGTCTGGTGGATCTATCTGCTCTGCAGGGCTAGCAAACCCTGACATGAGAGAGTAATTCACACATCATCAGAGGTCCACAGGTAATCCTGATCCCGTGTGGATAGTACTTATGTCTTCATTGTGGAAGGAGAGTAGTTAACAGGCCATTTTTAGTCAGCTTTAGTCTGTGAAATTAACCCAGCACCATCACACACAGACGGAGAGGAAACACAAGATATCATTTCATTACATCCTCTGCTGGGCTGCACGGTGGTGCAGGGGTTAGGGCTGTTGCCTCACAGCAAGAAGGTCCTTGGTTGGCTTCCTGGTCAGGGTCTATCTAAGCAGAGTTTGCATGTTCTCCCTGTGCATGCATGGTTCTCCAGGGTCTCTGGCTTCCTCCCACCTCCAAAGACAAGCTCATTAGGTTAACTGGTGACTCTAACTTTACTGTAGGTGTGAGTGTGAGTGTGCCTGGTTGTCTAAGGCCTCATCCGCATGGAAACAAATTCAGGTGTAAACGCAAAAGTTTTTTGTCATATCGGCATTTCATCCACACAGAAATGGCTTTTTGGGGGACTGTAAAAGATACTTTTTGAAAACAGGTCCCAGAGTGCACAAATCCGTAAACGACTACCGTTTCGTCTCCGTATGGACGGCTATCCGCATCTTTCTTGAAACGATTACATCACACATAGTGTAGCTCTCTTAAGGCGCCTGTGTGGGTCCGACCAAAACAACAATGGCGGATTACAGGGTTGTGTTCGTGCTGCAGAAGCTACTGAGCTTGTTTTGGCTTTTACAGCAAAATCTGATGCTCCTTTACCACCACCAGGAAATGCTCTCACCAGATGTTCTTAAATCCAACGCAGAGAACAACCAGAAGGACAACTAGAAGAAAGTTTGTGTCAGTTTTCTGGGTTCTTCTTCTTCTCCTTTGGTGCATTTCCGTGGCAGCGTTACAGCACCGCGTACAGGCTTGGCATACGTACTACAGTGTTTTCAGTCATTCCTGAAACGACTCCGTCTTTACGGAAAACTTTTTCAAAACAAGACGGCAAATATTGTTTTCATCTTTGTGTGGGCGGGGCATAAATGTCAGCCCTGTGATTGACTGGCCAGTCCAGGTTGTACCCCGCCTCTCGCCCAATGCCAGCTGGGATGGGCTCCAGCCCCCCCCCTCGACCCCCGTGGTATAGAAAATGGATGGATAGATCCTCTGCCATAATGGAAATCTGTTCACTGACAAATGTAACTAAAAGCTTCCCTGAATGCTCATTTTCCCAATGAACTCAACGTGGAAGCTCTCTTCCTCTGAGCATGCTCTGCACGCTGATTCTTGCACAGTCTGACTTTTAAACCACAGTGGAATTACCAGATACCATGGGACAAATTTGGGGAGGGTTTAACAGCATAAAAATGGGCATTGCCCAATCCTCTTAGTGAATGTTTTCTTACTCTGCCATCTCTTTCCCTGCTGTTGTTGACATGCTCTGCTGTGGTCTCTGCAGCAGTAATGCTCTCTCTCTGTGAAGCAGGTGTCCTCCACGTACTGGAATGGTTATCGAGCATGCATTTATGTCTTTGTGCAGCTTCTCTGATGTGCATCGCCTTTGTGGACTGCTGTTGCAACCATTATCACCCCTCAGGGACAGTAAAGACACTCCAGTCCAATCACAGCTCAGCTAACTGGTTCAGATCTGACTGTTATTTTTAGCTTTAGTAGTTTTCAGCTAACTGTCTAAATATTTCAGGAATGAGCCCAGACCCGGCTGATAAATGGCTCCGGTGGTCTCTGCTGATACCTCCACTTGTGTTTCTTGCGTGCTAACAGGTTTACACCGCTGACACCAGGCAGAAAAGCCGGCTGAAAAGACGACAGACACCGAGGGAGGAGAAGATTGAGGAGGTGTGATGAGCTAGTGTCAGCAGCAGCAGATTGTGTGGGGCTTAGGTGTGTGTGTGGATGATTTGTTCATTTCCTCTCTTCTATGAGCTCGTGCCAAAATAAGCTCATTACCATCAGAGGAGCCAGGGCTGGATTCAGAAATTCATTAGCTCAACCATTTGCATAGCCGCTCTTTCCTCTGCGTCTGCGTTTGTCGGCGTGTTTGGCACGGCTGGCTGCGGGCGCTCAAACCCGCTCCTACCTGCTCTCCATCACGGTTTCCTCTTCCCCTTGTGTGGCAGAATTAAAATGTTCCCCCTCGCTCTGCTGACGGTTTGAGCCGCGCCGTGATTCATGTTCAAAGAAGTGAAGTCTGAGAAGCAGAAAGTGACGATTACGGCAACAAAGGCATGACCGACAGGGAGAGGAGCTTTAATTGAGTTAAAATTGAGTTTCTGAATAGATCATTGTGTTAATTTTAGAATAAATATACTTCTCTCTTTGCAGGCTGCACTCCAGCTGAGGAGAGCAGAGATATGAAATCTTTCTCATGGCTCTTTCATTCCTCCTGCAGCAGAGGATTCATTTTCTGTCCCGTGTTATCTGTGGTAATGACGTGATCCACGCCTGCCTGAGGTACAGAATCACAGATTCAGCTGAGACGAGTCTGCAGAGAGAGTTTCATAGATCACAGGTTTGTTTTCATGTCTTTATCAGGAATGTGTGAGTGTAGAGAATGTTCCTGAAACATCCAGAGACTCTGAGTTTTCTTTAACGCAGACGAAAAAGACGAAGAATCTTTTGGTGTGCTGCTACAGAAAGGTCGTACGCTGGTTTAGTTGTGGATAACATTTGGTTATCTGAAGCACAGCTTTGGATTTCTCTGTTATTTCACGCTCTTATCACGCTGGTGGAGGTTTAGATTTAGACTCAAAGCTCTTTAATGCTCTATGTTTGGTAGGGATGGGTACCCGATTCTGTACTTTAATAGGCACCGACTGAATTCCGTCAGTATTCCCATGTTTTGATTCACGTAAAATCAAACGGTATCATGTTTCGGTACCTAAACGCATCATTGTGACTGCAAGAGAGAGGAAGACTAGTCCATGCCGGACTGTCGACGCTGCATCAATCCGCCGTTGATCTCACAGTTCATCCTACCCTCAATTGTGACAAAGACCCTGAGACACTTGAACTCCTTCACTTGGGGCAAAGGCAGCCTCCCTTCCTAGCGTGTCCTTGGTAAAGAGACGACGCTCACTGAAATCTGTGGAGGTTAAAGCCGCTACCGTACCAGGTACCTTATACCAGGGGTTTACAACCTTGGGGTCGGGACCCGATTGGGGGTCGCGAGACCCTGAGAGGGGGGTCTCCAGATGCCTTTAAAAAAAGCTAAGAACATTTTGGAATTCCATTTGCTTCTTTACACCAATTTTGCCCAATTTTAACCCATTTTTATCACTTTTCCCACTAATTTTAACACACTGTTGCAACTTAAAACCCTTTTTTTGTCAATTTTAAACCCTTTCCACCTCTTTTTTTCTGCCTGTTTTTGCCACTTCTAAACCAAATCTTGCCACTCTCTGCTTATTGTTGGCTCTGTTGACACATTATTGCCACTATTAACCCCTTTTACCTAACCTGACATGCCAGATGGATTTGTTTCACACATCCATCTGAGAAAGCTTCAAAAGGAAACGTTTGAGAAAAGGCCCAAACCGGGTCCAGACCGTTCACATGGGCGCTTTGCAAGATGGATTCACCAGTGAAAAACAAGGAAGTGGGCGTGTCCATCTGCTTTGCAAGGTTACCTTTTAACACTTTTTAAGCCACATTTCAAAACTTGACATGCCCATTTTGCCAGTTTCTGACTGTTTCTGCCTCAGCTAACCTTTTTAGCCAGTTTATATCAATTTTCATCCCATTTCACCAAATTTCCACCTATTTTTGCCACTTTAACGCCTTTTCAGCAACTTTTGAATCCCCTTTTACCACTTAATACACCAATATTTGCCGCTTTAACCCATTTTTGTCTTTTTTTAACCACTTTTATCTATCTTTTTTGGCATTTCTAACCCATTGTTACTACTTTTACTATTGAATTTCACCACACTCCCCACCATTTTTTTTAACCCATGTTATCTATTTTTAACATGTTTTAATTCTGTTTGTAACAAAAGAATCATTTTTAAGAGGGCTGAATTAAAATTGTTTCTTTGATGAGAGTGGTTATTATTCAGGTTAAATATAAAATACCACAGCTTAACTTTACAATGGACCAGGATTTTGCTGGCCCCCATGGACGGCCTTATCTCCACATGACTATTCTTGATTGTTCATGGCTGGTCAGCCACCTTCAGGTACAGTGGGGGTCCCTGGTCTCTTGCTCCTTTATTTTGGGGGTCGCGGGCTAAAAAGGTTGAGAACCACTGCCTTATACAACCCAACATCAAAACAGAAATAGACCTTTAATTTTCTGCTCCGTGGTTTATTACATCTGGTGATTTTACTTTGAGAGTGGAGAAAGTGAAGTTTGGTGTTTTGATGGACCTACCTCTACTTTGTCAACAAGCTAACATGCTCTATGAGTGAAGAACACTGAAGAAAAACAAGAGAACCTTCCTGTCTGACACTCCTGGTGGCTTGTCATCTCCCTCTTTCCTCGTTCCTCTCTCGTATCAACACCAACCCACAGGCTGCACGGATCCAACAATAAGAATCACTAAAGCTGCTATCGAACATGTGTCACATGCTAATAGGACACTGTTCTCCATGCATCATAACTTTCCTTTCACTTATTCAAATCTTCTGAATGTGCTGATCAAGCTCACTAAAAATGGTGCCAAACTTTTGTGCCGTTTCTGTGCCAAATGGTCAGACTGTTACAGAAAACTAAATCTGTTCTGCGTTTGTGTTGCGACATTCAGCCGAAACAGTAGAAACACCTCAGAGAGAAGCTCCTGTCTAAGAGGAGGGGTGGAGCCCGCCAACACGGTCTGCTTTGGTTAATCACGGTCTGGCCTCCAACCTCGCCATCGCCGGCCTGGAGGCGTAACCTAATGTTGGTCTCAGAATGTTTCTATAAAGTTTTAATGAGTCCTCAGCAGTCTGACTGAGTCTAATCAAAGATATTCTCTAAAGTTGAGATGGTTGCAGCTGGTCAGGAGGTCAGAACAGCATATGTTGTGTTTTTAACTGAGAAATGAACTCTACAGAGTCGAAACTTTATTAGCAGTCATCTCAGCCTCCTCTTCCTCCACATTCAGAGGTCTGAGAGAATTCTTATTCATGCAAACTTTCACCAGATGTTTTAAATGTTAATGTGTCACCTGTACCAAATTAGTGAAATATTTTAATGATAACAGCTGTTGGATTTATTCCTGGGATCTGTAGAGAAGCCACTGCAGAAGTTTCTGATTAAATCTTCATTTTTCTCAGTAAACATGTTCCTGATGAATTTATGGTCTCAGTCTCTGGTCTCAAGTCTTTGTCGCACAGCTCCGTGTTCATTTAGAAAACTAGGATTTCAGTTAGAGTCAAAGAAATCACATCACTATTATAATCACAGAGCAGACCCAGGCAGAGCTAGCATACCTGCAAACCTTTTACTAAATCCTCCAACTTTAAGCTCCACCCTCATGTCCAAATATGGTCACTGCGGTAGTGGGTGTGGTCCAGCTCATCGGTCTGAGACCATGCCGAAAGACTTGCTGTGAGACATCACCAAACGCAGGCCCCGCCCCTGCCTATACACAGCATAGTGCTGGGGGGCCTCATCACCCTGGGGGGGGGGGCTCATCACCCTGAGCAGCCTCACCATCCTGGGGGGCCTCATCACCCTGGGGGGGGGGTCTCATCACCCGGGGGGGCTTCAGCACCCGGGGGGCCTAATCATCCTGGGGGGGCTCATCACCCTGGGGGGCCTCATCATCCTGGCGGGGCTCATCACCCTGGGGGGCCTCATCACTCTGAAGGGCTTCATCACCCTAGGGGGGCCTCCTCACCCTGAGGGGCCTCATCACCCTGGGGGGGGGGGGTCTCATCACCCTGGGGGGCCTCATCACCCTGAGCAGCCTCACTCCCCGGGGGGCCTGATCACCCTAAGGGTCTCATCACCCTGGGGGGCCTCATCACCCCAGGGGGCCGCGTCACCCTTGGGGGCCTCATCACCCTGAGCAGCCTCACCACCCTGGGGGGCCTCATCACCCTAAGGGCCTCATCACCCTGAGCAGCCTCCTCACCCTGAGGGGCCTAATCACCCTGTTGGGCCTCATCACCATGAGCGGCCTCATCACCCTGGGAACCTCATCACCCTGGGAACCTCATCACCCTGGGAACCTCATCACCCTGGGTGCCTCTCTTTAAGCATTTTTTCCTCTCTCTCTCTGCACATTAGGCCGGTGTTTGCATGATAAATATGATCCAGGTAATGCTTTATAGAGTGTAGTAAATTAACACATCTGTGGTCAATTAAGCCATTGCTCTCCTGATACAGAAACTCTCATCACGTCTGTCACCGTTTATTATTCTGCAACCTCAGTTGTCAAACTTAAACTTCTACCATCGTTTAGTTTGTGATTAAATGCCATGAAGTTCCTGCGCAGGTTTTTATCAGGAGTTTATTGACGTCCTTGAACTTCCTCTCACAGACCAGCCGTCTCAGAATAAGATCATGGGTGGAAACAGATAAAGACGACGTTTGTTTTAAGGGGACTTGATAAGAGAAAATCTACTGAAGAAGGAAACAGTGAGGAAGAGAAAGGACCTGAACGGATGAGCTGCTGTTTGTGAGGATAGGAGAGGGGTGCAGGGGTGTGTTTGAGGGGGGGTGAGGGGGACAGATCCTCTGGTTTATGCTAGTTTCATTTTGAGGAGAAGACCCCGATAAAACAGATCGCTGATTAATGTTACCATGAGAATAATTAACCCACAGTGATGAGCTTAAAAAATACAGATGGGAATTAAAAACATTAATTTTATTATTGCAAAAGCATCCATCCATCCATCCATCCAGCCAGCCAGCCAGCCAGCCAGCCATCCATCCATCCATCCATCCAGCCATCCATCCATCCATTCATCCATCCATCCAGCCATCCATCCATCCATCCATCCATCCAGCCATCCATCCATCCATTCATCCATCCATCCATCCATCCATCCATCCATCCAGCCATCCATCCATCCATCCATCCAGCCATCCATCCATCCATTCATCCATCCATCCAGCCATCCATCCAGCCATCCATCCATCCATCCATCCAGCCATCCATCCATCCATTCATCCATCCATCCAGCCATCCATCCAGCCATCCATCCATCCATCCATCCAGCCATCCATCCATCCATTCATCCATCCATCCAGCCATCCATCCAGCCATCCATCCATCCATTCATCCATCCATCCAGCCATCCATCCAGCCATCCATCCATCCATCCATCTTCTTCGTCTTATCTGGGGTCACGTCGCAGTAAGCAAGTCCACCCAGACATCTCTCTCCCCGGCAACATTTTCCAGCTTCTCCTGGGATTTCAAGGCGTTCCCAGGTCAGTTGAGATATACAGTATAATCCCTCCAGCAAGTTCTGGGTCTATCCCGGGGTCTTCTTCTAGTTGGGCGTGCCTGGAAGACCTCCACAGGGAGGCGATGGGGGGCATCCTGATCAGATGTCCCAACCACCTCAACTGGCTCCTTTGGACACAAAGAAGCAGCGGCTCTACTTGGAGATCCCTCTGGTTGTCCAAGCTCCTCACCCTGTCTCTGCTGAGCCCAGACACCCTCCAGAGGAACCTCAGCAAAACCATCATCATTACTGTGACTTTTTCAGGTAAAAGTTTTTTTTTTAGAGCCTTGATGATGACTCATTTACAACCAAGAGCAGAATCTTTTTTATGCCTCTAACTCAGGCTGAATTAGATTATTATTGTAATAATATTGCTTTTAGTGATTTTGATTCTGAGTATTGTAAAGAGAGTGTGTTGCTGTGATTTGATTGCGTCTCCAGAGAGTCAGCTCGTCCTCTAGAAGTCCTTGAACGCCAGCGTTGGAGTCCTGATTCAGTCAGCGTTGAGCTCCAAACAGCTGGAGCCGGTTCAGGTGAAGCCCGTGACCCCCTCAGGTGTGTCGGTGTGCAGGTAACGGTGATATTCTGGGATCATCCGCCGCTTTAAGGAGCCACTAAAACACTTTAAAGTCTTCGTCATGGTTTTTAACATCATGGAGAGAAAACAGACACAAGTCTTTGATTTTTAGACGTTTTACAGCTGATTATTATCCCCTCTAAAAAAAAGGCAGGTATTTATCCCTGTTTGTGATTGGATTAAATATAAATCTGAATATGACAACCTGAAGCTCATTTATTTCCTCTTTCTGATTGCCAGCAGAAACGCTTTGATTTTAAAAATGTCCGATGATATTAAAAACTTGTAAACTTCTGTCACTTTGATGGATTTTCTCATTAAGAGTCGATGTTTAATCACCATCAGTTATCATTACCACCACTGTGTTCTGCACCAAAGAAGAATCATCATTTATTACGGTCAGGAATCTCAGAGCTGCTCTTCACAGGCAGAAGACGGAAATATCAAAGATATTTGTGCTTTCAATAATCAAAAACCTCAAATATTTCATCATCAGAATGAGCTCCGACCAAATACGGAGATAAAAACCTAAAATCCTTGAAGAAAAGAGAGAAAACTTTTAAATCAAAAGAGCTCGACTGTGAAAAATGAAGGAGCTAAAAAGATCTCAGACGAGACGAAGCTCACATAGCAGAGATTCTTTAAGGAGTCTGATCCTTTTTAACGATGTGGCACGCAAATATCTGCAGACATAGACGATGAAAACATAAATATTTAAGTCTGCATCTGCAGGAAATGTCACAGGGTGAAAATAATCAGCTTTAAGACAGAAAGCTTTGGTTTTCCTCTTCGTCTGGAGATTAATGGTAGTTTGGAGGAAAAAGAAGGAGGCTGGGGTGGAGGAGGGGAACCATGCTGGCTGGACCTTCTGTCCTTTAACCTTTAACCCTTACACTCTCCTCGGGCATTTTGGCCATTTTTCTCAACTTTTTTTTTTTTAAATTTGTGATCATTTTGTCAGTTTAACAGCCCGTGGCATGAATTTTTACAGGAACTTTTCTTTCTAGTTAAATTTTTGAAATCCAACATGTCATTTATACTCAATGAATTTTGTATCCTCTGGACACCGTCGAGGCCAAAAATGTACAAAAAACTGCCATTAAATCAGCATACATCAATATTTTTTCTACTTTTTTTTTCATAAATCTCTTTAAAAACTTCAGACCTGCTCAAAACTACCAAACATTCAATAATTCTCAGAATTTTAACCCTTTTAACCCTCAGGTGCTACTATGTACATTTTGAGGACATTCATCATTTTTATCATCATTATTTTGAGTTAATAGTCACATTTTTATAGATTGAGGCATCAAATTTAGTTATTTTTCTTCATAATTAAAAAAAAAAAAAAGTGCTGCCCATAGAACTCTACTGACGCCAAATAGCTCCATCCATCTTTGTTTGTCCAAAATCTGGACAATAGACTTCCATTAAAAACCGGTTTTTGACTGTGTCTATGGCACCAAAGCAACATACAGCAACCTTTTCTCTGCAGTCACTCGATCACCAGGGCTCTAATTTTCACCATTCCACAGTGATCTAGCAGATGGTGCCAGCGCACCATTTTAACCCTTCAGCAACGCACATGCAGTATTTCTTCCATGGACTCCGAGTGTTTGAAGCGCTATTTCACCCACTAAACATCATCAGAATTAAATTAAATGATTCGTGCCACTAGATATAGTTGTCTGATAGCAGGCTACATGTGTAAGGAAAAGTTTGTGTGCTCCTACGTGTGTGCTCGGGTGTGAATCTGCATCTATGTTTTCAGCCGGACATGCTGTAAGTGGAGTGTTTACAGTCAAACGTGTTACTTCCGAGTTCTGCAGTCTGGGACTAAGAAAGGGGGACATTTGGATAATTTCAACTTTGCCCTCACTTCATAGCAAGTGGATGGACATGCATGAGGATGCACGGGTCCTTTCCATCAATAGGAGAGAATATATCATATCTCAAATATGCAGTAAACTTATATATGTGTGTAATGAGCGTAATCGCGGTCACGTTTTGGTTAGAGGTGGAAATGCGTGTGTTCATGATTCATATCCTACATATTTCCTCTGATTTTTTATGCCTGTACATAAAATAAACCTAACATGAACAAATGCATTCTCTCACATATGATTTGGTAGAGGAGGAGGCTGGAGAAAAGGATGGTAAAACTGGCGTGTTTTTGGCTCTGATAGACTCATCTGTTTAGCGTGGACGCTTTCTCACTGAATCCAAGTCATAGGCATAGTGTTTAATAAGTGGCATAAAAAGGGTGTAACATCGATTTTCTTTTTTTAGTGGTCAGAGTTGAAGTTGTTGAAGAGATCTGAAGCAGTGAATGTAAAAAAAAAAAAGTTAAAAATGATTATTTTATTAACAGTTTTCTGCATGTCCGTTTTCTGGACAAACAAGGACAGATGGAGCTAAAAATTCCAAGGGACAGAGAGTTAAGCTCACACAAAACTCTCCATAACGGGCAGAAGTACCAGAATTTGGTTCATGGTCCTAGAATGAGTAAATGGTTGAATCTGGTGGAATACGGTAAAAATGTCAAATTTCACTAGACTTCTTCACATTGAAGTGCTGACATTAAAGAATGCGTGATTTTATACTGCAGTGAGAGTGAGATTAAAAAACCTGGTTTTAATGGAAGTCAATGGGGGCATTTTTGCCTCAAAGATGTCCAGAGAGTATTTCTGACATTACGTAAAAAATATTAATGCAATCAAATCAATTTTGTTGCTAATCTTTGACCCATCTAAGACTCTTATCACCCCCAAAGCCCCATCTTTCTACTATCTATTATATGGAAAATAATTATTTCTTTTTTGCATTTTTTGAAGTAAAAAATGAAATATTTAAAAAAATCAAACTGGCATTTAAAGGGTTAAAATCTTGAAAATTATTGAATGGTTGGTAGATATGAGCAGATCTGAAGTTGTTTAAGAGATTTATGAAAAAAAGTAGAAAAAATGTTGACGTATGCTGATTTAATGGCAGTTTTTCTGTACGTGTACATTTTTGCCTCGACGATGTTCAGAGGGTAGTAAATTTGAGGAGGGCACAAGGGTTAAAGCCTGCATCAGTAATGATACACACACGGACAAAATAAAACAAATAAAAACCCACAGAAGTAAAAATAATGCAGTTGAACAGAATAATTTTAAAGAACACTCTAATGAAAGTGGCCTGGACTAAAATGATGGTCTCCTGTTAAAGATGTAGAATAATCAGACCATGGCGGCGTCTCAAACTCAGGCGTGTTCTGTAGTCAGCCTCCTCAGTCTGCCTGTTTCAGGGATGTCCAAACTTACAGAAATATATAAGAATGCTGGGGCCACTTTAATGTCCACAAAGCCAGGTTTATGACACTGATAGAGTCAGAGCAGCATAAAGGAGGAGCTGGGGTGGAGGAGGGTTTGCAGAGAGAGCAGCAGAGCTTTGCCAGGCAAGAGCAGTTTATATAAGACAGCATGAGAGCGACTGGCCAATAGCGTGCTTAGGGCGAATCAGCTGTCCATCAGCTGATCAGGGCAGAGCCTGTCTGAACTAACGCTTAAAGCTTGGTTTAATAGCTGACAATCATTTCCAGGTTTTTGGGGATGCGAGTCAGATTTCAGGGCGTCATGTTTGTCCTAGCTACCACTGGCTCCGCCCATGGAATATTATAGGGACTGCTATTGGCTGTCAAAACTGATCAGGGAGTTAAAAAAACGGAGATATGTTTATTTTGATTACAGTGTTTTTACTTTGTACAGTAGCTGGGTTTCCATTACAGTTTTTAACAAAATAAATTAATATATATAAATAATTATATATTAATAACATTTCTTAAATTTCGATTAAGTGCAATTGCGCTTTGAATGCGTTTCCATTGAAGGGAGTTTTGGGCGTAGGCGTTGCAATCCTCGTAAAATCTCATCTGGCGTGAATCCGCTGCAGGGAAGCTTGACGCTCCAAACCTGTTGCGTGTCGGTACGGTTTTGGTTACATCTACGGCGGTTGCCTTGATGATGTTGAACAAAAGACGAAGGCAGCGGATGATAGTTCAGAGGTAAAGTCAGTATGTACGGCAAAAGCCACGTATAAGGGTGGAAGTATGATGTTAGGAAAAGTCTCGTCTCCTCTTCTGTCTACACGTACCGCGCCATGTTGTCTCAGAGTGACTGGTCATGTGACACCGTAGGTCACGTCCCGTGACTTGTAAATGTGTAAAAAGTGATTCTGTTACAATTTTGCGATATATTTCTATATTGAAACGGCTGAAAAGCCTCCTCATGAAAGCGAAAAAACTTCTTTTAGGGTTTGTTCAAAATTCAGGTGTTTCCATTACCAGTGTTTTATTGAGCTATTTCAATTTTGTGCATTTCCAAGTGTAATGGAAACCCAGCTAGTGTTGTCTTAGTAAAATATCAGTAAATTCTTCTTGTAGAGATGTCTGTTTGCAGAATTAGCATGGTAGCACCGTCTCATGCTGAAACTATGAAGCACAGCCATAGTTTGAACACCCCTGCCCTATTTAAAGAATAAAAAGTAGTCCCTTTGCTTGGTATCCTGGTGTGGACCAGTCAACTGGAGCACAGAAAGCTAAGGAGACAGTTGTCCCAGGAGATTAGAGACCATGATAGACCAGGGGAAAAGGTTGGGATTCAAAAGGTTAAATCAATTAGCTGTATTTTTTCATATAAACACAGGCTTGAAGTCCCGGTCTATAACGCTCTTTTAAACTGTAGTGAACCTCCCGCCACTAGGAGGCGCTGCAGCTTCAGTTAAAGGCTGCTGCTTTCCTGTTTAAGCTTTCCCACTTCAGCGGATGTAAATATGACGAGCTCAGCAGCAGCTTAGCGGTTAGCGTGTAGTAGAAGCAGCACTGTGTGGCAGTTTTTAACTCTTTAAGCGCCAAAGTCGCAAAATTGCTACAAGCAACATCGCTGAATTGAACATGCTCTAGCTGCAAATATGGTGCCTAATGTTGTTACTACTTTACACCAGGAGATGGCAGACATGAGTAACTTCAATTTGAGCAGCATTTGTGGGTGTGTTTCTATTCAAAGTTTTGGAGTTTATAGAGTTTGAAAGACGCACGCCCAGTCGAGGAGACGAGGAAGCGGTAGTAGTGGTCATAGTTGGAGTTGGTAGAGCGAAAGAGAGCAAACTGTAGAGAGAATACTCAGTGCAGCGATATATCCACCAAAGAGGAACATTCACCCTCTGACGATGATGTCCAGTCGTCCAGTGAGACCGAAACTGACGGTGGGTCTGTGAGCAGTGACAGCGAGTCCATGTGCCGTGATAGTGACCGTGGCCGGGATGGGAGTCATCAGCAAACGCCGAGGAGGGGACATGGTGGGGGTAGCAGGGGTGGTCAAAATACCGGCAATAGTGACGGAGGTAGCGGCAGACGTGGTAGAAGCCGCAGGAGAAAACGCACAGCCAACGGCGGTGGAGGCAGCAGGGGTGTTCACGGTTGATGTCGGAATATACAAACTAGATGAGTAAATTTACTCCCATCACAAACTTTAAGTCATGCTGAAGATGATTCTCATTTATAATATGCCTTCATCTCTAACCGCATTCAAGCTACAGCCTTTAGAAATCTTGATATCACAATTGAATATTTCCTTGGAAAAACTGTGGAGGCTAAAGGGTTAACTGATAAATGTAAATGAAATTGTGTGTAGAGGGTTGATCTCGACAGCCCCCCCCCCACACACACACACACACACACACACACACACATTTTTTAAGAAAAGCTAAGCCCCCAGGTCCCACTTGAAAGAAACCCCATCAATTTTAAATGTTTTTAGAAACAAAATCCCAACATAATAGCCCTATAATAGACACAATAGACATGCAGACCTATAGATAATCTGTTACTATGATTTCAAATGAAGAACACTTAAAATAAAGAGGATCTGTTCATTTTTAAGAAAAGACTCAAAATATTTTATATATTTTACTTAAACAGTCATAAATTTAAATGAACCAAAGCTTTGAATTTTTGAGGATTTCTGAGTATCTAATGCCGACATTAAAGACTTTCTAAACTTTGAAATTTCATGTTTGCTCTTGGGAATTTATTTGACTTTAAACCCTGAAATTCTGAGTTTGTTTTCTTTGAAATACACAATTTTATAACCTCAAAAAAAAAAAAAAAAAAAAAAAAACCCAGAAATTTCCCCTTTGTTGCTTAAAAATTTGAAGAGCTTCTTGATTTTTTTTTAGCTTTTGAAAATTTATTTCATGTTTAAAGAATATTTGTACATCTATTTGAGAGCAGACAGAGTCCCGCGCCCCTCCTGAAATCTCAGGTGCACCCCCAGGGGTGCCTGAACCCCAGGTTGGGAACCGCTGGTTTGAGACGGACAGCATGGCTCCACCTCCTCCTCCCCAGCCTCCTCCTTTTTATACATCCAATCAAAAAACTCCAGACAACTACCTGGAATTTTCCAGAGATTTATGGATGCTTGAATGCAGATTTCATCCCAACTTTCCCTGCAAGACTCTGAGGAAATGTACATGCAAAATCAGGGGAAGTTGATGCAACAGGAAATACTGAGAGAGGATGGACTTTTCCTATATAACCCATCATTTAGGTATTTTTAAGTTATATAAAGATCAACACATGTATGAATATAGAAACATCTCTACTTCAGGTAAGTTTTTAAACCATTTCTGCCTCATTTTGATTGTTAATTTCGTCTCTTTAAAGCTGATTGTCATGAACATCACTAGTGCCTCTTGTTCACTGTTCTATCCTGTTATTTTACTGATATAAAGGTTGGTGTGAACCGTTTCCTGTGCAACACAAAAGCAGAACCTGCCTCAGCCCCATCCAAAATCCATTCATGCATCTGCAGCCTTGCACATCTGAATAACCTCTGCAGAGAGAAGTAAAGTCACTTCACTTCTTTATTCCTTTTATTTTAATCAAGAGACCCGTGAGGTGAAGGAGAGCTCTAAAACTAAACACAGCCGTCAGAGGGAAAAGAGGACTTTCAAGGATGTTCAGAGTGAAAACCCTTTTATATCACGCTTTGTCTCCTGTATGTTTGCTGATGTCTCTCTATGTTTTTCTCCCCATCCAACACGGTCCATTTTCCCGAGCCAAGGTTCACGCTCCTCCACCTCCAGCACCCACTCGCTCCTGCAGGAGGAGACGTATAATGGAGCTGAGGCCACATTAACCTCAGAGCTTTACAAAGATTACCCCTATATTATCTCTCTTTTTCCTCAAACTTTGCCCTCCATTAAAAACTTTCCTGCGGTCTCAGAGCGCAGACGGATTATGAATGAGCTGCCGTCATGTTTGACTCATCAGCCGCTCTTGAAAGCAGAACGAGAAGCAAACTGCAGCTTTCTGCTGTCTGATAACATGCTTTTCTCCACAGACAGTCCTCATACCAGCTCTAATGTTGATAACATGCTTTTCTCCACAGACAGTCCTCATACCAGCTCTAATGTTGATAACATGCTTTTCTCCACAGACAGTCCTCATACCAGCTCTAATGTTGATAACATGCTTTTCTCCACAGACAGTCCTCATACCAGCTCTAATGTTGATAACATGCTTTTCTTCACAGACAGTCCTCATACCAGCTCTAATGTTGATAACATGCTTTTCTCTACAGACAGTCCTCATACCAGCTCTAATGTTGAAAACATGCTTTTCTCTATAGACAGTCCTCATACCAGCTCTAATGTTGATAACATGCTTTTCTCTACAGTCCTCATACCAGCTCTAATGTTGATAACATGCTTTTCTTCACAGTCAGTCCTCATACCAGCTCTAATGTTGATAACATGCTTTTCTCTACAGTCCTCAAACCAGCACGAATGTTCATAACATGCTTTTCTCTACAGTCCTCATACCAGCTCTAATGTTGATAACATGCTTTTCTTCACAGACAGTCCTCATACCAGCTCTAATGTTGATAACATGCTTTTCTCTACAGTCCTCATACCAGCTCTAATGTTGATAACATGCTTTTCTCTACAGTCCTCATACCAGCTCTAATGTTGATAACATGCTTTTCTTCTACAGTCAGTCCTCATACCAGCTCTAATGTTGATAACATGCTTTTCTTCACAGTCCTCATACCAGCTCTAATGTTGATAACATGCTTTTCTTCTACAGTCCTCATACCAGCTCTAATGTTGATAACATGCTTTTCTTCACAGTCAGTTCCTCATACCAGCTCTAATGTTGATAACATGCTTTTCTTCACAGACAGTTCTCATACCAGATCTAATGTTGATAACATGCTTTTTGTCACATACAGTCCACATCCCAGCTCTAATGTTGATAACTTGCTTTATCTACAGTCCTCATACCAGCTCTAATGTTGATAACATGCTTTTCTCCACAGACAGTCCTCATACCAGCTCTAATGTTGATAACATGCTTTTCTCTACAGACAGTCCTCATACCAGCTCTAATGTTGATAACATGCTTTTCTCCACAGACAGTCCTCATACCAGCTCTAATGTTGATAACATGCTTTTCTCTACAGACAGTCCTCATACCAGCTCTAATGTTGATAACATGCTTTTCTCTATAGACAGTCCTCATACCAGCTCTAATGTTGATAACATGCTTTTCTCTATAGACAGTCCTCATACCAGCTCTAATGTTGATAACATGCTTTTCTTCACAGACAGTCCTCATACCAGCTCTAATGTTGATAACATGCTTTTCTTCACAGACAGTCCTCATACCAGCTCTAATGTTGATAACATGCTTTTCTCTACAGACAGTCCTCATACCAGCTCTAATGTTGATAACATGCTTTTCTCTATAGACAGTCCTCATACCAGCTCTAATGTTGATAACATGCTTTTCTCTATAGACAGTCCTCATACCAGCTCTAATGTTGATAACATGCTTTTCTCTATAGACAGTCCTCATACCAGCTCTAATGTTGATAACATGCTTTTCTCTATAGACAGTCCTCATACCAGCTCTAATGTTGATAACATGCTTTTCTTCACAGACAGTCCTCATACCAGCTCTAATGTTGATAACATGCTTTTCTCTACAGACAGTCCTCATACCAGCTCTAATGTTGATAACATGCTTTTCTCTACAGTCCTCATACCAGCTCTAATGTTGATAACATGCTTTTCTCTATAGACAGTCCTCATACCAGCTCTAATGTTGATAACATGCTTTTCTCTATAGACAGTCCTCATACCAGCTCTAATGTTGATAACATGCTTTTCTCTACAGTCCTCATACCAGCTCTAATGTTGATAACATGCTTTTCTTCACAGACAGTCCTCATACCAGCTCTAATGTTGATAACATGCTTTTCTCTACAGTCCTCATACCAGCTCTAATGTTGATAACATGCTTTTCTCTACAGTCCTCATACCAGCTCTAATGTTGATAACATGCTTTTCTCCACAGACAGTCCTCATACCAGCTCTAATGTTGATAACATGCTTTTCTCTATAGACAGTCCTCATACCAGCTCTAATGTTGATAACATGCTTTTCTCTATAGACAGTCCTCATACCAGCTCTAATGTTGATAACATGCTTTTCTCTATAGACAGTCCTCATACCAGCTCTAATGTTGATAACATGCTTTTCTCTATAGACAGTCCTCATACCAGCTCTAATGTTGATAACATGCTTTTCTCTACAGTCCTCATACCAGCTCTAATGTTGATAACATGCTTTTCTCTACAGACAGTCCTCATACCAGCTCTAATGTTGATAACATGCTTTTCTCTACAGTCCTCATACCAGCTCTAATGTTGATAACATGCTTTTCTCTACAGTCAGTCCTCATACCAGCTCTAATGTTGATAACATGCTTTTCTTCACAGACAGTCCTCATACCAGCTCTAATGTTGATAACATGCTTTTCTCTACAGTCCTCATACCAGCTCTAATGTTGATAACATGCTTTTCTCCACAGTCAGTCCTCATACCAGCTCTAATGTTGATAACATGCTTTTCTCCACAGACAGTCCTCATACCAGCTCTAATGTTGATAACATGCTTTTCTCTACAGTCAGTTCTCATACCAGCTCTAATGTTGATAACATGCTTTTCTTCACAGACAGTCCTCATACCAGCTCTAATGTTGATAACATGCTTTTTCTACAGTCCTCATACCAGCTCTAATGTTGATAACATGCTTTTCTCCACAGACAGTCCTCATACCAGCTCTAATGTTGATAACATGCTTTTCTCTACAGACAGTCCTCATACCAGCTCTAATGTTGATAACATGCTTTTCTCCACAGACAGTCCTCATACCAGCTCTAATGTTGATAACATGCTTTTCTCTACAGACAGTCCTCATACCAGCTCTAATGTTGATAACATGCTTTTCTCTATAGACAGTCCTCATACCAGCTCTAATGTTGATAACATGCTTTTCTCCACAGACAGTCCTCATACCAGCTCTAATGTTGATAACATGCTTTTCTCTACAGACAGTCCTCATACCAGCTCTAATGTTGATAACATGCTTTTCTCTATAGACAGTCCTCATACCAGCTCTAATGTTGATAACATGCTTTTCTCTATAGACAGTCCTCATACCAGCTCTAATGTTGATAACATGCTTTTCTCCACAGACAGTCCTCATACCAGCTCTAATGTTGATAACATGCTTTTCTCCACAGACAGTCCTCATACCAGCTCTAATGTTGATAACATGCTTTTCTTCACAGACAGTCCTCATACCAGCTCTAATGTTGATAACATGCTTTTCTCTACAGTCAGTCCTCATACCAGCTCTAATGTTGATAACATGCTTTTCTCCACAGACAGTCCTCATACCAGCTCTAATGTTGATAACATGCTTTTCTCTACAGTCAGTCCTCATACCAGCTCTAATGTTGATAACATGCTTTTCTCTATAGACAGTCCTCATACCAGCTCTAATGTTGATAACATGCTTTTCTCTATAGACAGTCCTCATACCAGCTCTAATGTTGATAACATGCTTTTCTCTATAGACAGTCCTCATACCAGCTCTAATGTTGATAACATGCTTTTCTCTACAGTCCTCATACCAGCTCTAATGTTGATAACATGCTTTTCTCCACACACAGTCCTTTTACTCTAATGTATGCACTTAAAGTAACAGGGCCATTTCTGCTCTATATAAAGCAGACTGATTCTGCAGCTACTCTGCACAACGACGGCTCTTGCTGCTCTTTTCTGGACTTGATATTTCAAAACTTTGAGCTAAGCCGACTCTCACATCCACAGAAAACACAGAGAGTGTCAGAGAATGTCTCACTATCTCAGACGGTGAGTGTGTACAGAGAACTGGAGCCAAAGAGTTAGAGAGTCAGCACACCTGGCTCTAACCAGCCAATCAGAGACTCACCTGGCTCTAACCAGCCAATCAGAGACTCACCTGGCTCTAACCAGCCAATCAGAGACTCACCTGGCACTAATCAGCCAATCAGAGACACACCTGGCTCTAACCAGCCAATCAGAGACTCACCTGGCTCTAACCAGCCAATCAGAGATTCACCTGGCTCTGCACTGAGTAGAGGTACTACTATAGAATAGAGGTGTTTCTTTGTTAATAGGCTGCGATATGCATTTCAGCTGTTGCTGTGAGCTGCTGCATCACACACACAAAAAAGACGGTCTTGACACAGGTTTGGGCCTAACAATTCTGAAATTCTGTTGGGCCGGGCTGGGGCTCCACCCCCGCGGGCCAGGGCCAGACTCGGGCCCAGATAATTGGCCCGTGCAGGACACTAAGAAAAAGTGCTGCAGTTTATAAAATCTTCAAAACTAATCAAGCTTTCCTCTACAGGCCTGCTGGCACCATCCACGCCTTCGTAGCCCTCTTAAGTTTCTCTAGCTAGGCTGGAACTCGGGTGACTTCCTGCGGTCTTTAAAGACCCTGTAAAGTGAAAATAAATCTGTATTCAGGTTTGTTGTATGACAAATCACTGTTATGAACCCTCAGGTCAAATTTCAGTCAAATAAAACATCTCTAAGTTTATAAAATTAAGCTTCAAAATCATGAAAACGAGGCAGTAAAGTCTTCTCCAGGATGGTGTGGGCGTGTCTGTTTGATGAGCTGAAGCCACGCCCACTCCAGAGAAATATGATCCTCTATTCTGTCTCCAGTCTCTGTTCTGATGCTGTGATTTTAGATTGGAGCGTTAAAGAGGCGGGGTCATTCCCTACTGTGGGTTGATGACATCACCAGTCCACATATTAGCCCCGCCCACATGAAACCCAACCAGGAAAGGTGAAAAACTTTCTAACAGTCTAAATCCAGAATTCAGTCACATGTAGATCTCAGAGTTTTCACGTTTACAGCAGCATTGTTCCAACATTTCTAGAGTGTTTGGACACAAACTTTAGATTTCACTTTACAGGGTCTTTAAAGTTTGACAACAAGAGAGCAAATGATGGTTGGAGACAGAGACACTGCAAAAAAGAGCGCCAAAAGTAGTCAGACAAGGCAAAATACACTGAAAAACCCAGATTTATGGGCTGAAGAGGAGCCAAGTTACCTGACTAGAGCACAGGTGTGTGAAGGTTCATCACCAGGAGGATTAGCAGTGATTATCAGCAGCTGGGACAGCTAATGATCTGCAGCCCTGACCGTCCCTGAGAGATGGAGCTGAGACATGAGTGGGTGTGGCTGAGTTTGATGTGTTTTTACTCCAACCCTGGCACTGCCTGATAATAAACACACTCAAAAATATTTAACTTTGGAAAAATGACTCCCAAGATTTACTATTGTACATGACAAGAAGTGCTGCAGTGTATAAAAACTTCAAGCTTTGACCATGAATCACAGCCGATCACTCTGTTTTCCTCTACAGCAGGGGTTCTCAACCTTGGGGTCGGGACCCCATTGGGGGTGGCGAGACACTGACAGGGGTCACCAGATGCCTTAGAAAAACAAAGAATATTTTCTAAATTGCCACTTTACACCAATTTTACCTCATTTTAACCCCTTTTCATCACTTTTTAACCATTTTTGCCACTTAAAACCCACTTGTGTCCATTTTAAACCCTTTCTGCCTGTTTTTGCCACTTCTTAACTTATTTTTGCCACTTTCTTGCTATTTTTGTTGACCCATTATTGCCTCTATCAACCCTTTTTACACCTCTTTTTGCTCATTCTAACCACAGTTAACCCACTTTTGCCAGTTTATATCCATTTTTCATCCCCTTCCACCTCATTTCCACCAATTTTTTTTTCAATTTAAAGCCATTTTTAATCCTCCTCTACCACTTTTTCTTCAAATTTTTGACACTTTAACCCATTTTCTGTTTATTTTTTGACACTTTAATCTAATTTTTGTCACTTTTAACCCATTAATTTTCTGTACAAATCCAATTTCATCTCCTTTTCACCATTTTTGCCATTATTAACCAATTTTAGCAATCTTAACACATTTTATTATGTTTTTAGTAAAAGTTTTTTCCTCCTAAGAAGGCTAAATGATTAAATAAAGATATTTGTCTCTTTGATCAGAGTGGGTAATATTCAGGTCAAATAAATATGGTTTTCACAGCTTAACTCTCTGGTAGCCTTGTGCCAAAAATGCACACTTAGTTGATTTGTATTTTTTTTTTTAACTTTGTTCTCTTTCAGAATTAATATTATCATGTATTGTATTTTTTGTTCATTTTTGCACAGCTTTAAAAATTCTGTCCCAGCCACAACAATCAGCCCAACATAAATAAAGTAAAGCTCTTTTACAGCGTTAATGTCCCTGCTGTGTAAAAGTCCCCATTGAAACCCATTCAAACCACTTCTATTGATCCATGCACCATTACGGCATGAATCATGCATTTTCTGGTTTCTGGGCTTCATTTGAGAGTCGGGGCTTTACATTTGCACCTGGACCATTTCTTTACGCTGTGACATCACTTTTACCATATATGGGCGAGGGCAGGAAATACATGTTTTTTCCACCAGATTTCAGTGTTATACTGCCCTCTGCTCCCCTTCTCACTAACTCTCTGAGGTTTTGTTTAAGTGCAGATCAGTGTGTGAGTCTGTGAGTGTGTCTGTGCAATAATCAAAACAATAAGTTATCTAATTTTCATGTAGTAACCTGCAAAAAAACAACATTTTTTGTGTATTTTGCATCTAAAAATGCAGTGACATCATCAATAAAACATGACATTTAAAGGGTTAAAAAAATAAAATGAATGAGTGTTTGACATTTATGGTGAGGGCTGACCTTAAATGAGAAAAATATAATTCAATAACAGTAAAACATTTTTGAAATGTATGATATTTATAACATGATTTAAAGGAGTGCATTTTTTGTGCAGAAGGGGGAATAACGTGAGTATTTAGAATAAGTGACCTCACAAAAAAATAATAATGTATTTTGACCAGTGTTGCTACTAACCAGTGACATATGCCAGGCTGCCATCATCCATAAATACGTTATTCACTTTCAGTGTAGTATCTTGAACAAAATCGATTTTTGTTTTTCTGTTTTTTTCATCAAAAATTTTGTTTGTTTACATCACAAACGTGGCAGTAAAAGGGTTAAAAGATATGACAGTTAATGAGTATTTGGTATTTTTGTTAATGGCACAAGTTGTTGAAACAAGGAAAAATGTGTCATGTGACTTTGGGCCGTCCCTGTCTGATCTGACCCCTAACATTTTACAGGACAGTCCCGTTTAAATCCAGAGGATGTTTAAATGGTTGTCCGCGAACGTTAACTTTTCCACGTCTCTCCATGACTAGAAATGTGCCGGGCTGTTCCCAGACTCCACATGAATCCTGTGAACCCCGCTCAGACTGAAATGATGATTTAAAACCCGAGCACAGCCGCTGGTGTGTTTACTGGTGGAGTTCTGACAGAATGACACCGTATTCTGTGTTTGTGTCACCGCGGTGTGCTCGCTGAGAGCTAATGGATCTGTCAGAAAGTTTCTAAAACATCTTCTGAAGGTTCAATTGACTGTAAACTGCCGAATCACCCTGCAGCTTTTTGAAGAAGTGAAGGTGAACTCCACCGTATTTCCCAAACATCTCCAAAAATCCCTCCTGCCGTCCTCGGTGTGGAGAAATGCCAGAAAAGAGAGGAAGTGGAGCAGGCTTCTGATTGGTGCTCTGTGTCTGCAGATGTGATGGAGAGCTGCTGGCTAATGAGGTTCTGATTGGCTGGTTGGCCCAGGCCATTAAATGTGCTGCAGGAATTACAAAAGTGGTCAAACAACAAACCCTCCATTAACGAAGAACCACGGAGATTCAGGCCTCACCCTGGGAGTCTGGGGACGCAGAGCACGGAGCTGGATTCAGATACTACTGGACCACCCACAACGGACTTGGTTTACTTCAAGACCTGCAGGTGGAGAGATTCCCTGTACAGGGCCGCCCATAAGGGGGGGTTAAGGGGAGAGCTTTTGGGGGTCCTATCAAACTGGGGGGGCCATGGAGGTCAGAAAACTCATGGTCCATGATAAAGCTAGGCTGTGATAATCATATCTTATTATAACCTGGTGATATTATTATTACTGATATAACCACGCCCATCAAAGCAACAAAAAGAGTTTCATTTATTCATGCTTTGGTGCAATCCAGCTGACTTCATAATGTAGAGTCTTTTCTTAGACCAGAGTGGCCTTCATATTAGTGATATTAACAGAGTGGATGAGGACTAAATGGTGAGGAAGGACGTCATAGCTGGGCCAGAATGTGCTCAAACGTCAGGATGACAGAAAATAAAGGAGGAGAAATGGAGACAACGTTAATGGAAAAGAACAGAATGATTGTGAGAGAGACAAATATGGGTGACAATTCACAACAAACTTAAGATGTGGGCAAAAAGTTCAAGAAATGTGGCAAAATTGGCTAAAAGCTGTGAAAAAGTGGATAAAAAGTAGCAAAAAGACGATTGTAAAATTGGGCAGACTTGGATTAAAAGTGGTAAAAATGGAAAAGTAGAACAAATGAGTGAAAATTGGAAAAATTAAGTAGCAAAAATGGACCACAGCTGGCAAAAAGTTGGTAAAATGTGGCAAAAATGTTCCAAAAGTGACAAAAAATGGGTTAAAAGTAGCCAAAAGTAGTAGTAGACAAAAAGCAGCAAAAAAAATAGGTCAAAACTGGGTGAGTGCAATGCAGGGGCAAAAAGTAGCAAAAATGGGTTAAAAGCCACAAATTGGGGGAAAAAAGTAGGAAAAGAAAAAGGTGCAATTTAGCAAAAAAAAAAAAAGGCTTACTTGGATTACAAGTGGAAATAAGGCAAAAAGAAGCAAAAATGGGTTCAAAGTGGAAAAATGAAGTAGCAAAAATGGGCCAAAATTGGCAAAAAAAAGTGGCAAAAAGTAGGGGAAATTTGGCAAAAAAAAAGGTTCCAACGAGTGGCAAAATTGGCTAAAAGCTATGAAAAGGTGGTTAAAAAGTAACAAAAAAGAAGATGGCGAAATTGGGCAGACTTGGATAAAAAGTGATAAAAATGGAAAAGCAGAAAAAAATGAGTGAAAATTGGAAAAATGAGGTAGCAAAAATGGACAACAGCTGGAATAAAAGTGGCAAAAAGTTGGTGAAATGTGGCAAAAATGTTCCAAAAGTGGCAAAAAAATGGTTTAAAAGTAGCCAAAAGAAGTAGCTAAAGCAGCAAAAATAGGTCAAAAGTGGGTACAGAGTGAAACGCAGGGGCGAAAAGTAGCAAAAATGGGTTGAAAGTCACAAATTGGGGGAAAAGAAGTAAAAATGGGTTAAAATTAGGAAAAAGGAACAATTTAGCAAAAAAGGGCAGACTTGGATGACAAGTGGAAACAAAAATGGGTTCAAAGTGGAAAATGGAGTAGCAAAAGTGGGCCACAACTGGCAAAAGGGGGCTAAAAGTAGAGGAAATGTGGCCAAAAAGTTTCCAAAATGGGTCTAAAGTAGCCAAAAGAAAAAAAGTTTCTTGATCAATAAGCAGGAAAAATGGATTGGTTTAAAGTTGGTAAAAGTGAACTGCCAAGGCAAAAACGTCGCAACCCTCTAACCCTTTTACGCTTATTTAACATCCAAAAACATTTAGGCTCTCCCAAGAAGAGTTCAGGTAAAGTTTACGATTGTTTAAATGTTTAAAAAAGGAGGAGGCTGAATGGTGAAGTCAGATAGAGGCTCTAACGCTCTACCTTTATGTAGAGATCGTGACGTAGAAACCCACCATCACATAAGCCCCACCTTTTCAGAAAAGATTTTTCCAGGCAGATGTCCGTCTGAGCGAATTAAAAGCCGTAAAATCCAGATTTTTATCAGTTTGGTGCAAATTTCAGCTGTAACACACTGGTGTGTTTTATTATAGTTCAGTAAATTAACTCAGTGTACAGATGAAAATTGTGTTAAAGTGTCTACAGGCCTGCCCCTGTTTACCCAGATTTATGTGCAAAACAATGAAAGAGTAGGTTCTTCAGAGCAGTTTCCTTTTAATGGTTTTTAAAAAGAGAAAAGGTCACAAACTTCAAACTCCCTCCTCTCTGCTGCAGCTTACACGTTCCTGTGTTTCCTTCTGACAGTAGAAATAAACATCTCTAAGAACAGGAGAGCCTCCTCATTCTTACTTGTTTCTAAGTTTCCTCTGCAGCAGCTGCCTCGGTGCATCTCGTCTCCTCTCACATACAAAGCCTCAGGTCTGCTGAACTCCCCTGGAGTAAATTCTGATCCTAGACAGATCCTCCTCCACGGCTTAATTAAGGAGGATTTAGAAACTCTAGTGTCTCACCCCATCGCCTCAATTTAAACTTTTAACTTCTGATCTAATTAACGTAGTCAGCAATTGTCTTCGATAGCGCTCAGGCTTTATGTCGACTTTCAGGGTTCATCTTTAAAAAGATCTTCACTTTTAACATCTTTAACACACCAGTGCCTGACCTGTGACTACAGTCCTCTCTCTAAACTACAGCTCTAAGTCTACAGCTGTCTTTAACCCTTTAGACTCACCTGGACTTTCTGTCTTAAACAGCTGTTAAACATCAGCCCTGTGGTGCACAGTCAAGCTCTGAGCATCCTTGTTCTGGGCTTTAAGAACATGTGCTGCACCAGTGTCACTGGAATTAACAAATATATACGGGACTGAACAAACTTTACACACGGTGAAAGATAACGACTCAGACTGTTTGCACAGACTGGTCCTCTCATCTGTTGGTGACAAAAAAGTAAAAATAAATCTTTCTTTGACAAAAACTCTTGACAAATATCAAATATTTGCAAAAATAGTCATTTTATTGTATAAATTACACCCATTGTTCAAAGAAGTTCCTGTCTGCAGAGACTCTGAGGGCCACATCACAGACTCTGAGGGCCACATCACAGACTCTGAGGGCCACAACACAGACTGTGAGGACCACATCACAGACTCTGAGGGCCACATCACAGACCCTGAGGACCACATCACAGACTCTGAAGACCACATCACAGACTCTGAGGGCCACATCACAGACTCTGAGGACCACATCATAGACTCTGAGGACCACATCACAGACCCTGAGGGCCACATCACAGACTCTAAGGGCCACATCACAGACTCTGAGGGCCACATCACAGACTCTGAGGACCACATCACAGACTCTGAGGGCCACATCACAGACTCTGAGGACCACATCACAGACTCTGAGGACCACATCACAGACTCTGAGGACCACATCACAGATCATCACAAATAATGCAGTTGGCCCTTTAATTAACTCTGATTTGTTCTGGACTCCAGTCTTTGCTCTCTCTCTTCCTCTTGCTGCAGCTCTGAGTTATTAAAACGACTGAAGATCTAAAGTTTTTAAAGTTCTGATACTGCTGGTCATTAAAGACAGAGGTTTTATTGTTGAAACCAAAGTTTCAGAGTGTTGAAGAGCCTGTAAAGCCTGTGCATGTCCTTCACTGAGCTCCTCTCCTCACTGTTTCTTTATGGTTGTTACAATAGCATCCTCACCTTCACATACCTGCAGCAGCTCAGCCATGCACTGTTGTTGTGTAACCATGAAACACTGAGCTCACAGCCGCTCCTGCATCACTGATGATGTGGGTGACAGAAGTCGACTAAACGTGAATGGGCTTCTGTTTGAGTTCCAGCCCTAACAGAGGATCTGATGTCGAGGTTAGCGGCGTTCATGTCACCTTAAAACGTCAGCGTGAACTCTGCTGAAGGACCCGTGTCCTTGAGGGCTCTTTGTGCATGTCCCTGCTTCTGTAGGAGCGTGCTCAGTATTATATCAGACACGGATGCCTGACTTATTGTCTGCTCCTCGTGTAGGTGGAATAAAAGCTGCCGTGGTTAAAGGCCAATGTTAAAGTGATCTTGAATTTGACATTTCTTTGTCTTCTCTCCACCCATGTGAAGGTTTCTATTCATTAAAGCTGAGCTCATGTCCTGGTCGCTCAGTGAACAACAGAGCTGACCGTCAAACCCTGAATGAGATGATTCAGGACTGCAAATGAAGAGAGAACTCGTCCTTCCTGCACTCGTTGTCTGCAGAGCTGAAAGCCTGCAGGAAATAATCAGCCAATGAGGATCTAATGGCTTTTTAAACAAACATGCAATTACAGCATCTTACCAGGTTCTCAAACAGAGGGTCGGGGCCCAGAAAGGGGTCTCTGGGTTTCAGTGGGTATAGAAAAAGAGCTGGGAAAAAGTCAGGAAAAAAGGTCTGACATAAGGTCCATGTAATTCAGTCAGGGTCCATTCTCTGGGTCTATCAGGGGCCATTCTCTGGGTTTATCAGGGGCCATTCTCTGGGTTTATCAGGGGCCATTCTCTGGGTCTATCAGGGGCCATTCTCTGGGTCTATCAGGGGCTATTCTCTGGGTTTATCAGGGGCCATTCTCTGGGTTTATCAGGGGCCATTCTCTGGGTCTATCAGGGGCCATTCTCTGGGTTTATCAGGGGCCATTCTCTGGGTTTATCAGGGGCCATTCTCTGGGTCTATCAGGGGCCATTCTCTGGGTCTATCAGGGGCCATTCTCTGGGTCTATCAGGGGCCATTCTCTGGGTCTATCAGGGGCTATTCTCTGGGTTTATCAGGGGCCATTCTCTGGGTCTATCAGGGGCCATTCTCTGGGTCTATCAGGGGCCATTCTCTGGGTCTATCAGGGGCCATTCTCTGGGTCTATCAGGGGCCATTCTCTGGGTCTATCAGGGGCCATTCTCTGGGTCTATCAGGGGCCATTCTCTGGGTCTATCAGGGGCCATTCTCTGGGTCTATCAGGGGCCATTCTCTGGGTCTATCAGGGGCCATTCTCTGGGACTATCAGGGGCTATTCTCTGGGTCTATCAGGGGCCATTCTCTGGGTCTATCAGGGGCTATTCTCTGGGTCTATCAGGGGCCATTCTCTGGGTCTATCAGGGGCTATTCTCTGGGACTATCAGGGGCCATTCTCTGGGTCTATCAGGGGCCATTCTCTGGGATGATGATTCAGAGTTGTAAAGTTCGAACTTTCTTGTGTTCACACTCTTTCCTAATGACTTTCCTCCACTTCCTGACTCCCTAAGGTCTTTCAGGATGATGTGACTGGGATCAGCGAACAGCAGCGGTTTGATCATCTGTACAACTTCTCTTTTATTTTGCTCTTCTGCTGGCCAGCGGTGCACGCCCTTTTATTAACATGTCTAGCTGCTCTGATTGGCCCAGAATGAAGGTGACAGACAGAGCGTTTGTCTGATTTTAGGGATTTTTGAAATGTCCTGTCTCTCCCATACCCCATCTAGGGGATGTTACCCAGATGAACGTGAACTCTGACCCCACCATGGAGCTGTGAAACAGTCCTGAGGATTAAACAGCTTTTGATTGGTTGTTTAGTCATGGTTACTCAGACGTCCTTAAATCCTCTGTCAGACCCTCATGCTTTCAGACCCTCATGCTTTCAGACCCTCATGCTGTCAGACCCTCATGCTTTCAGACCCTCATGCTGTCAGACCCTCATGCTGTCAGACCCTCATGCTGTCAGACCCTCATGCTTTCAGACCCTCATGCTTTCAGACCCTCATGCTGTCAGACCCTCATGCTTTCAGACCCTCATGCTTTCAGACCCTCATGCTTTCAGACCCTCATGCTGTCAGACCCTCATGCTTTCAGACCCTCATGCTTTCAGACCCTCATGCTGTCAGACCCTCATGCTTTCAGACCCTCATGCTTTCAGACCCTCATGCTTTCAGACCCTCATGCTTTCAGACCCTCATGCTGTCAGACCCTCATGCTGTCAGACCCTCATGCTTTCAGACCCTCATGCTTTCAGACCCTCATGCTGTCACACACAGGCCCCATTAACAAGCAGCCAGACTGTGAGAATATTACACTTAACAGTTTTGTTTACAGCCGACTCCAAACGGAGACAATTTGCTTAGATTTGAAACGGCAGATGGATTATTCTGCCATTATCACAAACTGTAGAAACACTGACACTTTAAGGAGGAGAACATTTCACGCTTTGATTGACAGGCCCCGCCGCCGTCTCACTGCCGCCACAACAAAGAAAATAATGGTTGAAGGTTCAGGAGGCAAATTTAACCCAGAATAATCAGGCACAGAGCGGCTGCTCGTCTTTTAAATCACTCTGATTCTTTGATTAGCACGGATCTGTTCAAGCATCCTTCCTCACTGATGGATGGAGACGACGGAGGCCCATGAAAAGTAGCAGAAACACTGGGATAACTGGGGATTTACTGGGATTTAGGTATTCGCCAAGAAAAGCCAGCATATGTGCTTGAATTCGAGTGCTGAATGAACCTAAAACAATCCCATTCTTCTGTGTATTTAAGTGGATTTTATGATGATTAGGATGGATCAGTGACTTCATGGTGTAAACGTGTCGAGCTCTGAGAGACTTCAGCTGAAACCAGGAGTGTCTACTGGAGCAGGGGTCTCAAACTTTAGACCCCCAGAATCACAGAACCAGAGACCAGAGACCGTCGCTGCAGGTGGTGAAAGCGTACGATGTTTGTGCACATTTCTACATTGAAGCCCAAATCTAACTCATTAACTTTGATTTTCTTTTACATTAAACTCTACCATATGCTTGTATTTTGAAGGAAATGTCTCCATTTCTTTGTAACGTTGCATTTCTAGTTTCCTCTTGAGTCCAAACTGCCTCATTTTTCATTATTGACAGGTTTTGATCATTTAAGAATTTAGGACGTTTCGGGTGTTTTGGAGGTGGGTCCTGATGCTGGAGCAGTCCAGAACCACTCCTCTAGAGGCGGGTTTATCTCCTTAGAGCTCCATGCTAGAGCACCAGTGAACAGGTTTATACACAAACAGCTTCATTCCTTTATGCATAAGCATGCTTCATTAATCTGGATGACTTCCCAGCAAAACACATAAAAGCCTGCCTAAAGCTACTTGAAGGAAAGAATAAAAGTAAAAGCAGGTAAAAGTGGTTTTAAAAAATATGTTATGTAGGGAAAAGTTGGAGTAATGGTGAAATTAAGTTTAAAAGTGGTAAAAATGGGTTACAGGAGCAAAAACTGGTGGATCAATAGTGAAAAGTGGAAAAAAATGTGTTAAGAGGTGCAGAAAAGGGTGGATAAAGGGTGTAAAACTGTAAAAAAGTGGTAAGAATTTATTATGAATGGCAAAAGGGGCAGAACAGTGGTTAAAAAGAGTATTTTCTTTAAAAATCAGTTTTGGAAGGCAGAAAGTTTGAATAAGGGTAAAGATTAATCAGAAGTGGTAAAAATGCGTTAAGAAGGGCAAAAATGGACTGAGTAATTGTAAAAAGTGATTAAAACAGAAAAATGTGTTAAAAGTGGCAGAAGAAAGGGTTTAGAATCGTGAAATTCATTTAAGAAATGGCACAAACAGACAAAAAAATGATGAAAAGCAGTTAAAAAGTGGCAAAACTGGGTCAATAAAGGCAAACAAAGTTGAAATAAGGTAACTGAGATCCCTTAGGGTGTCTCACCCAAAATTTCCACATATTCCGCCTGTGCTACGTTCCGGGATTTCCCTCTCTGACGGCGCGCCCTCATCTACTGAATCCTTAGAGCCGGAGAACCAGGAGTTCATGTGGAAAGAGCGTGTGAACAACAGGTTATTTTGCCTCTCTGGGGTTGAGTTTCTGCTCACTTCAACATTATTCTGTGTTTTTGCCTCGACCATTTAGGTGAGTGCATGAAGAAGTGAAAAGGTTTCTTTAGAGGCTCCGTGACCCACTGACCTGCAGATATAATGTTGATATAGTTTACTCTCAGGAGTCTATGCATTGTGTTGTATTTTGAAGCTGACTGGATGCGTTGCGTGCTTTTCTGGCTGTCTGGACTGATCTGCTCTACGTGGACTGATGCATTCTGTCAGTGGAGAGCACTGGTGCATAGTGGAACTAAAACATACATGAAGTGGACCTGCAAAGTGGGACTAGAAAGGCAGTGATTTGAACTGGTTTGTGCGCAGATCACTGCAGACAGAGTATGTGTAAAATGGAGGTCAGGGGGAGCTGACTGCAGCTGCTGCTCCGCTGCACTGAAGGGAGCCACTTAAGGAGGTTTTGCCATGGAGATCACTCCTGGTCGCCCTGTTGGAGGTCTTCTGGCACGTCCAACTGCAGGGGCAGACCCAGAACTCTCTAGAGGGATCATACATCCATCTAACCTGTGAACACCTCTTGGAGCGCTTGGATCTTGGAGCTTCAGCTCCCGTTTTAACAGAGCTACTGTTAGCTTCAGCTAATGCATAAACAATGCTTTGGAGCTGCTGTCTGTGTCACTACCTAAAGACAGTAAATCTAAATGGTTGATGCTGATTCTTTTTTAAAGCTTTACATGAGAGGAGTGTTTGTTTTTGTGAGTCTGCAGATTAGAGGAGATAAATTATCTTAAACATCAAAATTCCTGCAGAGACGTTTTTAGATATTCTGGTAAAAGCGTTCCATATGAGCCTAAGAGGAGTTCAAGCAGAAACCGCCAACACTTCCTTAAAAAGCTCTTCATTAGTCATGCTTCTAGAAGTTTCCGCAGTGGCCCTGACTCCAGAAAACGCAGCGTCACCCTCTCACTCTAATTATCTTTTCAGTGACGACTGTGAGTGAAGAATTCTGCTCTGTTTGAAGGAGGAGACGAGGTGAATGTGAAGCAGGGACGGCTTTGAGAAGAAGGGGGGGTGATTAGAAACGGGACGGGGTCTGACGGAGATGTGGTGGAGAACAAAGGCAGGAACAGAGAGAGGAGCTGATACCACGGCGGCGCTCTGCCTCCGATAAGGACGAGTGCAGGTGGGACGGAGGGGGAGGAGGGGAGGAGTGATATGGAGAAGCCGGCTTATGCTGTCTAACATCTGCAGACACAGAGACAAACATTTATTCACCCACCAGCTGCAGCCTGCCAGGGCAACACCCAAGATCTGTCCCGATTCTGTGTTTCTATCAGGATGTTTCCTCTCATCTGAGGGGGCGATGACATACAATATACACATAACCAAGGCCGCCCCTAAGGCGGAGAAACAGGAGAGCTTTCAGGGGCCCAAAATCAGGGTCCAGTGTCGGGTTACTCTAAGATAACTATATTTCATATCTAACCTGAATAATAACCACTCTGATCAATGTACTCATTCAATACAGCGTTTTAAATTATTACAGAATTAACTATTTATTGATGATGTTAAAAATGTGGATGGGTACACTGAACTAATCCATCTGGAAAGTAATGTTTGACATCAGAGCAAAGCCATGACGTGCTCAAGCATCAGGATACCAGAAATTAAAGTAGAAGGAGATAAATTAAAGGAAAAATGATGAAATAATTGCAATTACTGTTGGAAAAGTGGGTGAAAAGTGGTTAAAAAGTGACAGAAATGTGCCGGAAGAGGCAACAATGGGATAAAGGATGAACAAAGGCAGGAAAGGCAATATGATGGTGAAAAGTGGTTAAAAAGTGGTTACAACTGGCAAGAACAGGTTAAGTAAGGCTAAAAATGGTGGGATAGTGATGAAAAGCGGTTAAAAAGTGGTTACAAAGTGGCCAAAACAGGTGAAGTAAGGTGAAAAAAAAATGGTGGAATAGTGGTGAAAAGCAGTTAAAAAGTGGTTAACAATTGGCAAGAACAGGTTAAATAAGGCTAAAATGGTAGAATAGTGGTGAAAAGTGGTTAAGAAGTGGTTAAAAAGTGGCAAAAACAGGTTAAGCAAGGATAAAATGGTGGAATATTGGTGAAAAGCAGTTAAAAAGTGGTTACAAGTTGCAAGAATAGGTTAAGTTAGGCTATAAATGGTAGGATAGTGATGAAAAGCGGTTAAAAAGTGGTTACAAAGTGGCCAAAACAGGTGAAGTAAGGTGAAAAAAAATGGTGGAATAGTGGTGAAAAGCGGTTAAAAAGTGGCACAAATAATTTAAGTCAGGCTAAGAAGGCTGGAATAATGACGTATAGCAGTTAAAAAGTTTCAAAATTGTGTTAAGAAGGGCTTAAAAGGGCAGAACAGTGGTTAAATAGTGGTTAAAAAGTGTAAAATAAATTGATTGAAAAGGTGAAAATTGGTTAAAAGTAGAAAAAAGGCACGGCTGGGGGAGGGGCCGTTCTGTGCCGACCAATCACGAACCTTGGCTCGCTGAAACGTACAGAGACCACAAACACATGACAGACAGCACGCTCCGACAGATGGACACGGGATGAACAAAGCTGGACGCACACACAGATGACTCACTCACACACTAAAACAGAGTACAAAGATCCACACAACAACAGAGCACTCACTCAGACACAAAACCTCCTCAGGCTAACCCACATAAACAAACATTTACCTGCAGACTGTGATGGAATGAGGGGTTCCCTCTTCGGTTCAGTATTAATGTAGACAGAGCGGAGTACATGTGTTTATATTAGAGGCACGTTCATTCAGTAAACACTCAGTAGGACTGTCCTCTACGCCGTCAAATAGAAAACAGTCTTCAGGCCGCTGCCGTTCCACTTTTATTGGAACAGCAAACACCTGAACAGTCCCCGTCTCCCACAGCACATTTAATTCAGCAGTGCTGTGAATCCTTCATCTGCAATCTGTTCTCATTACACTTATTCTCCCCCTCTCTCTCCTTCTTTATCTGCCCTCCCCCTCGTCCTCCTCCTCTTCCTCCCTCAGGTGGAAAGTGTAATTGCTGTGGTTTAACCGGTGCTGTGTTTGATCTGCTGCTTATCCTCTGAAGCCTCTCGCTCATGAAAGAGATGAAGGCAGGAGCGCATCTCCCCAGGAACGCCGCCGCCACTGCCGCATGTGTGGAGAGCTGCAGTCTGGTTTGATTTTTGAACTAATTCAATTATTGCAGCAGCAGCAGCAGCAGCGCTGGAACTTGAGGCTAAAACACGCAAATCACTTCAATCTAAAGCCAATTCCTCCCCGTTTAACCTCCGTGTATTACACAGACGAGGAGATGATTTCTCTGCCGCCTTTTATTAGATCCTCATCTGCAGCCGACGGCGAGGAGGAGGGAGTGGACTCTTTTCTTCTGTAATGCAGACGATGGAGATGATTTAAAGATGTGTTAGTGATCTCAGCAGCTCGTCCTTCCTTCTTTACAAGGTTCAGCGGTTCATGAGAAAGAAGGTAGAGAGATATGCAGATATACCGCTGAAATATTCTCCCAGGACTAAAAAGCCTCTTTGAAAGGCTTTGCAACGGTAAAGTTTTCAAGTTTAATCAGCTTAAGTCACCAGATCTCACTGCTTTAATGCCCGTCACACGATTCATCTCCTTCTGTGGTTCATACTGTTAAATGTGCAAAAGAAAGGTGAACAAAAAAAAAGTGATGTTGGTCTGATGGTCAGCAGAAATGTTCAGGTCATATTGAAAACATCGTACATCCCTACTGCGAACAAAGTCTTTGTGAAAAGATTAGCTGGAAGTGTAAACAACAGGGTAGAGAATTGTGAAAAACCAGTGAAAAGTGCCAGAAATGTGTTAAGAAATGTGAAACAAGAGTGGAATAATGGTGAAAAGCAGTTAGAAAGTGGCAAAAATGGGTTAAGTCCTGCTAAAAATCGTGGAAAAGTGTTTTTTAAAAAAGTGGTTAATAAGAAGTAAAAATTGGTTAATGCTAAAAATGGCCAAAAAAAAAAAAAAAGTGGGTAAAAAAGTGGCAAAAATGGGTTAATAATGCTAAAAATGGTGGAAAAGTGGTTAAACAGTGGTCAAAAAGTGACAAAACCGTGTTAAAAAGGGTAGAAATGGGCAGAAAAGTGCTTAAGTAGTGGTCAAAAAGTGTAAAATAAAATTGATTGGAAAAGGTGAAAATTGTTAAAAGTAGAAAAAAATGCAACAGTGTGTGGAAATAATGTCCTTCACAGGATTCATCTCCTTCTGTGGTTCCTACAGTTAATTTTGCATTAAATGTTTTATTCTACCTAATGTTTGGGTACTCCAACTTCTGACAAATGCTCTCGCTGACTAAAGCACAAACTGAATAAAAATTCTGCAGGTTGCACGTCACCAGCCGAGGTCATTTGTGCACAATCGGGCCCATCCTCTTTGTTCAGCTCTGATCTGATTCTGATACTTCTGCACCGATACCTGAAATGAATCCTGATATTTTTTTAAATCAAATTAAAAAAATAAACCCTCTTCACCTCCTCCTTAACTATTTTAAACTCATCTTGAATACATGTATATAATATTGCATCATTAATGGTGTCATTTCTGATGAAAACACCATGGACGTGTGATTTCATCCAATAATGTGTTTTAAGACCTAGACTGACTAACTAAATGAGGCAAAGTTGGAACTTTTAAAAGCTTTGACATCTTCAAAGGTAGGTTATGCATTGTGCGTATTTGGTGCTGTTTCATGTAAGGGCACCCTCTTAAAAGCTTTGGGAAGCTTACCTGGGATGTCCTTTTCATGCGCCTATCATTCCTTAGTTGTTTTGTTCAATTTCTGTTGTTTACTTGGTGTATGAATTAAATAAATGAATATGATGATGAGGACAGCCTCAATAATTGGTATGTTTCATTGAAGTATGTCTCACTGTTGATGGCGAGCATTTCAATATCTCGCCAGTTTGACAGGAAGTGTATGCAACTTTCACAACAAACATCTGATTACATTCAAATTTCACATTTAATCAGGGTCTGCCCCTCTACATATTCAAAGGTTAATTTCATCGTTTTCATATAGCACCCCTACTGGCAACAGGAAATGACAAAATACATGATAAGGGTCTGCCTCTCTACATATTTAAAGGTTAATTTCATCATTGTGTTATAGCACCCCTACTGGCAACAGGAAGTGACACAATTGAGCCATTTCTTCTCCCCATTTCACAGGAAGTTGCTGTAACTCTTATATGAAACTTCTGATTTGCACCAAATCTCACATGCATGACTAGAGTCTGCCCCTCTACATATTTAAATGTGTATTACATGTTTGTGCTAATGGCGCCACCTACTGTAAGAAAGCAGAAGCGTCTCTGCTGCAGCACACAGCACGGGTTGCTTACACCAGTTAATCTCACACCGACCCATGCACCATGGCCCATGGGCCCTGCAGCCTTGGTTCATCTTGAAAATGTCCGGCAGAAGTAGTAAATTCAATAGAAATACCTTTATTTTCTTTATACAAATGTAAACCAAAGCACAGTTTGGAAAAATCTCGATCCTTTTCTTTCTGAAAAAGTGAATTATGTTTGTTAAATCTACTGCTAATGAGCAGTTCATCATAAATTCATTAACCTCTGTAGCTACAGGCTCTGTCCTCTATTTTAAATACGAGCAGGAGAAATGAGCTTAGATTTAATCCTACATTTAAGGGAGAAACTGTGATATTAATGGGAGCAAAGTGATGATATTTCCCCAGCACACACACCTCAGCAGGAGCAGATGGGAAACAATCCCGTGGAAAACAACTGTTTCCTCACTATGGATTTTCCTGGAAACTATCCTCCGCAGGTATGAAATTGTTTTTGGGTATTTATCGAGCGGCCCTGCAGGAGTTCATCTGAATCTCGTCTCTCACAGGATGCAATCATATTTCAGTTGTGCAGGTTGAAATGATTGACTGTTACTGTACGTGTGCGAGGCAGGGCTGCAGTAATAGACGGGACATTTTGTAACAGCGGAGCACCGACTGACTGCTAATGAGCCGAGCCGCCCAAAAGATGAACTCCCTCTGCTGACATGTGCAGAATGAGGTAATTACTGTGTTATTGTAGCAGCAGATAAACAGCGCACAGATTATCAGGGCCTTTGTTAGGACTCAAAATTCACTGACCGGGGAGAAAAGCCTCAAACATACGTGGGCCTTTCATTTAGCGTGTATTTATGTTCATATGACATGTAGGAAAAGTTGGAAGGAAGGGATCATAAGATAGCATTAGCTAGTTAGCCAAACTGTTACTGTAATGTGTGCAATATATCCCTGGAGGATAAGGACAGCAACGAGGACTCTCTCCTCTCTCCTGGATGTGCCCGCTGTTGTAGCAGACACTAATCCTGCTCTCCTGGGTAAAGGTGGCTCATCGTTAGCCTCATTAAGAACCAAAAGAACCACACCAAGAGGAGATATCTTTCTTTCTAATAATTCTACACCGAGATGGATCAGCAGGGTGGACAAACATCCAGGAGGAACTTTGTGAAAGTGCAGTGTGGATTTAGTCCTGGCTCTGGGACCAGCTCTTTTTCTCTTGCAGAACTTCTTGGGGGAGCAGGCTCATCTAGTCTACATAACTGTGGATCTGGAGAAGGCTTAGACCAGTGTTACTCTGCCCTGCTCCACCAAAGAGCCAAACTGCCTTTGCCTTTGCCTGATTAAAGTGGCTATAAAAATAAGTACAAGGTGGCAGATAATGGTCGAACAGCAGCAAAAAAGTGGCGACAAGGGGGGGAAGGGGCAAAGCAGGCATAAAACAGCAAGAAGCGGGTGAAATATGGAAAAACAGGGAGAAAAAGATGCAGAAAGGGGCAGTAAATGGCAAAAATGGGTTAGAAGTTACCAGTTTTTTTTTTTAATGAGTAACAGATGGGCAAAAAATTGCCAAAAAACACAGTGACAAACATAGAAAAAAATGAGTGTAAAAGTGACTAACATGGAAAAAATGTTGTAAAAATGGTCAAAAAGCAGCAAAAACATGGCAAAAATGAGTGCAAAAGTGACTAAAATGGTCAAAAAGCAGCAAAAACACGGCAAAAAATGAGTGTAAAAGTGACTAACATGGAAAAAATGTTGTAAAAATGGTCAAAAAGCAGCAAAAACATGGCAAATATCAGCAGGCACTGAGTGCAAAGTGGTCCGGCGGGGGTCATGGTGTTCTGCTGGAATACGGTGGATCGCTCCCTCTGGTTGGGGATTGAGTCTTTGCCTCAGGTGAAGGAGTTCAAGTATCTCGGGGTCTTGTTCACGAGTTAAGTAGAATGCACCGTGAGGTTGACTGGGGCAGCGTCGGCAGTATTGCAGACATTGAACCAGACCGTCAGGGTGAGGAGGCAAAGCTCTCCATGTCCCGGTTAATCTTCAGTCCAAACCTCACCCATGGTCACCAGCTCTGGGTGACGACCCAAAGAATGAGGCGTAAGAGGTCGAAGTAGAGCTAACCCTCCTCCTCAGTGGAGCCAGTTGAGGTGGTTCGGGTATCTGATCAGGACCCCTCCCTGTGAGCTCTTCCAAATGCCTCCAACTGAGAGTAGACCCCATGGTAGAAAGAAAACGTCTCCTGAACGTGGAACTTTTTCAAACTAAAACAAAACACAGTTCCTTCATTCTGACATTCCTGTGTATGAGTGGATCTATTGGATTTACATCTGTAATTGATCTAAGTCTGACGTCTCTCCGTGCAGGATTGCAGAGTTTTATCCGTCAGAAATGTGCGTGTACCATAAAGCATGCACACAGAGCTATTCTCCACCTTTAGAAACAGAATACAGTGGCGATTGGAAGCGCCTGCAGCAGCGGGAGAGAAGAGCCTATTATGAGCCATTACAGACAATCTGAGGTCATTATGAGCACTCCTCGCTCTAAATGGGTATCATTGTGAGAAACGCGGCAGCATCTTACAGACCTGTCCGACTGTCAGGAATAAGTGGAGAGGAGGAGGACGAGGAGAGATTATGAAAAGTTTAGGAAGAGAAGGAGAGGAAATAAAAGGCTGTTATTATCGTCAGCAGTCACACAGACACAGGGTTATTGTCTCAGTGATCAATCAGCCAGAAGAGCTCAGCGTGGGTCAGTCTCTCTCACACACTCAGAGCTAAACGCTAAACAATCCCGCTAAAGTGGAGAGGTCCTCTGCCTATAAGAGTTTCTGGAAGGATCTAATGAGCGTCAGAGGACACAAATACACAACGATTGTGTCTGTAAAACCACAATACAGCAGACGACACAGGAGGTTAGAGAGGGGGCATTAAAGCAGAGTTTGGAGCAGAGAGGAGCGTTCCCAGAGCCGTTTCTTTATTTTTATCTCATTAGAGAGACAGAAGTGGAAAACAGAAAACTGTAATGTTTGGTGTAGAGCACCTAGATGTAGTTGGGAACCGTGGACTTGTTCGCTGGCAGGAGAAGAAGACAGCAGGTTGTCTACAGGTGAGGTCAGAGTGAAGAACTCCTGCATAGACGGTAGCTAACAAAAGGCCAAAGTTCAGTGCTGCTCTCAGCCGTGCCAACCAATCAAAATGGAAATAAAGCTACTTGAGCTACCTTTGTGTCTAGAAAGTAGAGACACATTCAGTCTGAGCCGGTTTAAGGCGGTCTTCCTGCAGTCTTGGCGTTACGACTATATCAAACGTGTGATATTGTGGTTAGCCTCCAGTCTGGTACATTGTGTTTTCATTGAGGCGATCATGATCCACAACCAATGAGAGCCAGTGGTGAGTCGAAGCACATTAAAACAGTTAACTTTGCAATCTGTGTTCACTGGATTTACAGAGATGAAACAGGACTGATAAGACATATGAAGAAATAACTGCAGACCAATCAGGAAAGCAGCAAGTTTTTGATTTTTATATGGACATATGAACGGCCGAACAAGCTAAGCTAAGCTAAGCTAAGCTAAGCTAAGCTAACTTATCCATCCCAATGTTTGTTTATATGTTAAATCAGTGATTCTGAAACGGTGTGGCAAGGCTCACTGGTGTGCCCAGGGAATATGTACAACCATAAGTAATAACTACAACTATACAATAGCTAAAGTTCAGTCAGGACCACGTCAAGAAGCAGACATGATGTGTGGTTATAAATGTCGTTTTTTTCATTGATACTGATAAAGTCAGAGGCAGGATAAAGGAGGAGCTGGGGTGGAGGAGGGCTGTAAAAAGTGGTTTGCAGAGGGAACAGCAGAGCGTAGCCAGGCAAGAGCAGTTTAAACATGGCAGCATGACCGCAATTAGCCAATAGCATGCTTAGAATAAATCAGCTGGCCGTCTGCTGATGAGGGCTTGTGAGAGATCAGCTGATTTCACCGTTTGACTCCATGGCCTGCCTGAACTAAAGCTATACACTTGATTAACTAACATGTAAGAGGCTGGATCGATATGATTTGGAGTGCCTCAGGTAAAAAAAGATTGAAAACCATTAATATCTAATATCTAAAAGATCCTACAGTACTTTGGTCTGACTGATAAATCCTACATTTCATATCAAAGTTATTAATCCGACTGCATTTCATATTAAGCTGATAAATATGAGCCGTCTTAGCCTGTTAGCTAGTTAGCATCCTGGTCAGCTAGCATGCTGCCATATGGTCTGTCTGAAATCTACAGCAGAAGTGCCATGTTTTTTAAAGTACTTGTGGCACATTCAGGATGATGATATAACAGAGGGGAGGAGTTTCACAGGAAGGTCTGACATCCAGGAGATTCCCATCAGAGTGAACGGACTTCTGATCGACTGACCTCTGTAGCCATACGCACGTGAAAATAAGGGGTCAGACTAAGATCCTGCAAAGACTAGAATAAAATTCATTTTGAATTTATTTCCCATAATGCATCTGGTGGAAATTCACAACAACAACATTTTGGCAAAAGTAAGGAAATTTGTGTTTGGTAGATTATTTCTTTGTTGTAACAGTGCTTCTTGGTAATAAATCTTATCCTGTTGGAAAGCCTGTTTATTACCCTTTTAAATGATGCCACATTTGTAAGGATCTTTTATTTGTGGGATGAGCAGCAGAGCTGAGTATGTGGGTTGCGCCCATGAAAAACGTGTCAAATCTTCTCTGCCAATGCTAAACAGCATGCCAGGTTTGACTGATCTGGATAGGGCCCGTCGGTTGGGCAACTTCAAGCTGGTGTTCCACGAAACCAAGTTGCGGCATTGTTTGGAGTGAACCCTAGTACCATCTCCAGACTGAAGGCCAAGTTCCATATAACAGGGAATGTCAGAGACAGGCCATGAGGTGGGCGTCCCAAGATGACAACACCCCAAGAATACTGTTATCTCACCCTGTCAGCAAGAACTCTATCCTCCAAGATGACAACATTCGTCCCCACAGAGCGGGGTTTATCAGAGACTAACTCCAGAATCTGGGAGTGGAGAGGATGGAATGGCCTGCCAGCAGTCCTGACCTTTAACCCCATTGAACACTTGTGGGATCAGCTTGGGTGTGCTGTTGGTGCCAGAGTGACCAACACAACCACGTTGGCTGACTGGCGACAAATGCTGGTTGAAGAATGGGATGCCATTCCACAGCAGTGTGTGACCAGGCTGGTGACCAGCATGAGGAGGAGGAGCCAGGCTGGTGACCAGCATGAGGAGGAGGAGCCAGGCTGGTGACCAGCATGAGGAGGAGGAGCCAGGCTGGTGACCAGCATGAGGAGGAGGAGCCAGGCTGGTGACCAGCATGAGGAGGAGGAGCCAGGCTGGTGACCAGCATGAGGAGGAGGAGCCAGGCTGGTGACCAGCATGAGGAGGAGGAGCCAGGCTGGTGACCAGCATGAGGAGGAGGAGCCAGGCTGGTGACCAGCATGAGGAGGAGGAGCCAGGCTGGTGACAAGCATGAGGAGGAGGAGCCAGGCTATTGTGGCTGTGATTGGTTCTTCTACTGAGGCACCTGTTTGTTAAATGAATAAATTGTTAAATTGTCAGTATGTCTTGTTTCTTCAAACTTCAATCATCCAATCCACCAAACACCAAACAAGAGTCAATGGCAGAATCAGCTGTTTGGCATTGGCAGAGAAGATTTGGCACATTTTTCGTGGGCGCAACCCACATACTCAGCTCTGCTGCTCATCCCACAAATGCATGTTCCTTACAAATGTGGCATCATTTAAAAGGGAAATAAACAGGCTTTCCAACGGTATAAGATATACTACCAAGAAGCATTGTTACAACAAAGAAATAATGTACCAAACACAAATTCCTTTGTTTTTGTTTTGAGTTTATATACTCCAGTCTTTGCAGAATCTCAGTCTGAGACTAAAAACTGAGCGACCTGCTGACAGATTGACTTTAGATGTGAGAGGGTCGTGCTGTTCTTCACCTCATAGTTTGTTATCTGGTGTGTGGTCAGCCTTTAAACCTTAAAATGTGATTTAAACCGAGAGAAACCAGTGGAGTCAGTCCTTTCCTCCACTCTTTGAAGCTGGTGAGGGAATCAGCCAGGTGCAGCGTCAGGTGTGTGCTGCTTGGCCCTGATTGGTCCAGGTGTCGTCAGAGACACTGAGAGCTTCTTCTCTTGGAGCTCAGCTGTACCTCTAGAACCTTCTGAACCAGCTGACCTGATCCATCAAGGCTCAGATATTAAAGAAAAGCAGAATGAGGAAATCACGCTGCTCCATGTCAGTAAGGAGTTAGTTTAGCTTCTCCCTGTTCCATCAGACTCTTGGAGAATGGCTTTAATTTAATGCACATAACTTTATTAATCCTCTGCCTTTGGATGAGCAGATGCAGCCAGAGAAGAGAGGAAGGAAGTCAGAGAGAATAAAGGCTGGATCTGCTGCTGTCACGCTTTATGTCTTTGGAAAAGTTAGAATCAGGATTTCAGTCGTCAGCGCCCTGCAGGAAGAAGAAACTTTACACACGGAGCCAGTGTTAGGTGTGTGTGGACTGCAGTGTGTGTTAAAGAGTGTAAACACACACTTAAATATTTAAAAGCAGACCGAGCCGGGTTTACTGTGGCTCCTCATTTTCATAGAGGTCCAGCTCTGTATTCAGGGTCTGCAGGCTGTGCTGGATTGTGTTTCAGTGGTTTTAAAGGGCAAAACGAGACGTCTGCTCCTCCCCTGACGTGTGACCTTCTGCACAATGCTTCTGCTGTGTCATCGCGTTCACACCTGCAGTCACCTTCAACAATAACGTGGATAATCCCCCGTGTCCTCACACAGGGACTCGCCGGAGCAGGACTGGAGCCAGACGGCCAGAGAGGCAGGAGGACTGGCCTTTTCACTGGTCTAAGACCGGGAAAATACTGGTGCGTTTAACTCACTGCTCTGTTCTTTCTGATCATCTAGAGATGAAGCAACAGGAGTGTTTTGGTTTTGGGCTGGTTTTCTTGTGCTTTTTTGTTGCCTCCTTTTCCTTTTGCAGTTTAGTGGTTGTCCTTCTAGGATAACTTTTAGAAACCTGTAGTCTGCAGTCGTGTCCCACTGCTCCTCCTACCTGATACTCTGAGCCCAAGTCTACCTGGAGAAGTGGTCACAGGCATGATCCATGTGGACTCTGGTCCAGTAAACAGGAGGATGATCAGTCTGCTCTGATATGAGAGCGAGCTGCTAAACTGAGTAATATCATGACTAAACTTCTGTTGTTATGTGAGTCTTTGAGATCACAGTAAAAACAGGACCTTTCCTGGTCCCTGGTCCAGAGCTTGAGGACCACAGCTCAGTTTTCTTTCATGCTGACAAGTTTAAAAACTTTTAGTTTTCATACAAAGAATGAAAAAGCTTTCATTTTGTTACTTGACGGCCTTGGAGTCGTGTGGAATGAAACCACAGACGTGGTTTGAATTTCTCCCACTTTAAAGGATCGTTGATGTTCTCACTGATGAACTTCAGCCAATAACTTCAGCAGTTTTATTTCCTGCTTCCTCTGAAAGAGACGCTGTGTCAGCACAAGAATGAACCAAACTCTGAGTCTTTAATAATCTTTTTGTCCCAAACATCACATTTAAATTCCACAAAGACTAAAAAGTTCTTTATGAATGATTCTGATGTTTGGTTTCATAATTGACTTCCTTTGTCAGACATTACTGAACACAACCCTTCATTTATCCCTGAAGATTAACCACTGGTTTCTTTATTTTTCTGCACATTTTTCACACTTAAATGTCCAGTTTGGAAAGGAATACAGAGACAGTTCAAAGGCTTCGGGAGCCTGAGAACCATTACCCACAAATGGGGAAAACTGTGAACGATAGTGAACCTGACAGTCAGAAAGGGTGCTGAACTTCCCTGAGGAGTGGCCATCCATTTCTAAGGCTTTAGGGCTCCAGCCAAGTGCATTCAGAGCCATTATCCACAAATGGGGAAAACTGTGCTGAATCCTCCCAGGAGTGGTCGGCCGACCAAGATGAGTCCCAGAGTGGATGGAAGAGTCATCCAGGAGGTCCCAGAAGAACCCAGAACAACATCTAAAGAACCTCAGAAGTATGGGTGGAGTGTTTTATATGCTTTGGTGACATCATCATCAAAGGCAGACGATGGAATGTTGGTGAAGCTGGGGATGTTGGGGCCCTTTTCCAATTCCAACCATTTTTTTCAAAAGTTGCCATTGAAGGACAGTCAATAAAGGAGTTTTACTTTGAAAATTCCTCCCTTCCTGTGTTAGCTAATTGGTCAGTCGTCTGATGAATCGTCTCTGTGAACATATTTTCCGTTAATGAGGCCGGTTCCCAGAGAAAAAGCATAAAGTTTAATTTGTCTCCTCCGGAGCTCCCATGATGCCTCAGTGTAATCACTCCAGCTCAGAGTGTTTTACTTTGGATTATAAAAGCCTCAGAGAGGAGAATAAAACAGCTTCTGTTAATATAATTTATTATCTTATAGAAAAGCACGGCTGTGCTGGGAAATGCTGCTGAGGGTATACAAATATGACGCTTGGGTTGGTTGGTACTCATGGACGATGTGGAAAATGGCAGAGATGCTCTTTTGTGGTGATTTGTGGCTCTTAATTTGAAACATTATTCCCCAGAAAACCTCAAATAAGGAGAAACTCTGACCTCAGAAGTTATCCTTTCCAACTCACATTCACCAGTTTGTTTCTCACGCTTCTACAGCTGGCTTTAATGGTCAGCTTTTACATTTGTCTGTTTATTCCCATTGCTCTCATTTGCAATTTTTTCCTTTGCCATTTTTAAACCATTTTTACTGCTTTAAGCCAACTTCTGTCACTTCTTTTTGCCACTTTTCACCCATGTAACCTGACATTAAATGACAATTTTTCCCAAGTTTTTGCCATTCTTAGCTGCTCTTTGCCCATTTCCCAGTTATTTTTTGTCATTTCTACCACTTGTTTGACCATTTCTACCACCTGAAGCTCGTTTTTTTGTCACTTCTCACCCAAATTTTGCCACTTTCTGCCCTTTGTTGCCACTTTTTCTCCACATTTTGGCAACTTTTCACCCATTTATATGCCTTTTGCCATTAAACGCCACTTTTTTTTCCAAATGTTTGCCACTCTTTGTTGCCTTTGCCCACTTCCCACTTATTTTTTTAAATGTTTTTACCACTTTTTGACCATTTGTGCAACCTGTAGCTCAATTTTGGTCACTTTTAACCCAAATTTTGCTACTTTCTCCCTCATTTTTGGCATTTTATGCCGATTTTGCCCCTTTTTGTCCTTTTTTGCTGCTTTTTGACCATTTTGCCCCTTTAACATATCTTTATCGCCACTTTAAACCATTTAACCTGCCTTTTGCCATTAAATGCCAATTTGTTCCCAAATTTTTGCCCTCTTTGCTGCCTGTTGCCTACTTTAGTTACTTTACACTTATTTTTTGTCACATATTAACCACTTTTTTTGCCACCTGTAGCTCATTTTGTCACTTCTCACCCAAATTTTGCCACTTTCTGCCTTTTTTGCCACTTTTTCTCCCCCATTTTTCCACTTTTCACCCATTTACCCTGCCTTTTAACAGTAAATGCCAATTTTTCCCCAAGTTTTTGCTGCTTTTTGCCCATTTCCCACTTATTTTTTGTCATATTTTTTTCAAAAATTTTGACCATTTTTGCCACCTGGAGCTCATTTTTTGTTACTTCTCACCCAAATTTTGCCACTTTCTGCCCTTTGTTGCCACTTTTTCTCCACATTTTGGCCACTTTTCACCCATTTATATGCCTTTTGCTATTAAACGCCACTTTTTTTTCCCAAATGTTTGCCACTCTTTGTTGCCTTTGCCCACTTCCCACTTTTTTTTAATGTTTTTACCACTTTTTGACCATTTGTGCAACCGCTAGCTCAATTTTAGTCACTTTTCACCCAAATTTTGCCACTTTCTGCCCTTTTTTGTAACTCTTCTCAATTTTTTTTCACTCTTAACCCAAATGTTGCCACTTTTCTCCCTCAGTCTTGGCATTTTATGCTGATTTTGCCCTTTTTCTCCCTTTGTTGCTGCTTTTTGACCATTTTGCCCCCTTGAATGTATCTTTCTTACCACTTTAACCCATTTTTGCCTGCCTTTTGCCATTAAATGCCAATTTTTTCCCAAATTTTTGCCGCTCTTTGCTGCCTTTTGCCTATTTTAGTCACTCTACACTTACTTTTTGTCAGTTTACCACTTTTTGACCATTTTTGCCACCTGTAGCTCATTTTTGGTCACTTCTCACCCAAATTTTGCCACTTTTTCTCCCTCATTTTTGGCATTTAATGCCAATTTTGCCCCTTTTTTCTCCTTGTTCTTGCTTTTTGCCTGCTTTAACTTCTCTTTATTGTCACTTTAACCCATTTTTGCCTCTTTTTACCACTTAGATTGTGGCTCTTGCAAACGCATTTTTCAACAGTTTGGCTCTGTGGTTGAGCAGGGTTGGTGTAACATTTTGAATATGTTAACTTACATAAAAAGAAATTTATATTAATTGGAAAAAATTGAAATAATAAATAGTGGAAAATTAGGTAATTCAGAAAACAGGTTCATTTCAAAGGAAGCCCAGGGTGTGTGAATAATACAACAAAGACAGAAGTTAAGTTTAAGCAAGTGTATTGATAAATAATATTTTTTTCCAAATAATAAACACAAACAACTTCAAACAATCAATCAATAATAACGAAGAGAGGCCTTTAAAAAAAAATACAAAAATTAAAGTTCTGCTCTTTCTTTAAATCGACCTTAAATCGGTTCAGTTCATTATGTCCCAGAGTCCTTGTTCCTACCCTAACCATGGTAGTCTTCTTTGGGAAAGGGGGGCAGGTGTGGGGGGTTCAGAGTTCCTTGGGTAGCTCGCCAGTCTTTCGACGGATCAAATCCAGGTAAAAGAAAGGGTAACAAAAAAACCTGACCTAAAAAGGGGTCAGTAAAATACAAACAATTACTATTCTTTATCAAACATTTGTTGTACAACTCTTCATTAATTCAAACTTTCATCACAAAGTCCGCGCTTCACATCCAGTTCTCATTACGAGAGAACACAATTTATCTAATATAAAAATTAATCAATCTCATTAAGCATTTCACTTAAAAAAATAAAGTTCTCATTTTCAATGGAATGTACCCAACATTTCGGCAAAGCCGATTTACTTTAACATCACATAATTTTAACAAATATACATACAAATAAGTCAAAGACAAAACGGCGCAGGCAGCTTAAATTAGCTGTTTTCTTAATGAGGTTTGGCATATAAATCTCCGCAAGTCCCGCGGAGGAACAAAGGCACTAGCGGGGGTTTTAAATCAACTTCGGACATTATGAGAATAACTAAAGAAACAACACTCACCGCTGAGTCTCTATAATGTTAGAATCGACCGTTTAGTGAAGGTAGTGCATAATTTCTGCTGCCAACCAGCCGTGCTGCCTGCGTGACCGCCAGGTGAGGAGATTGCCAAAGAGGAAGTGACCTTTGCACCGGATATTTATGTGTTATAGGACGAGCTCGAATTGGATAATGAGTTACGGATTTGGGGTGTGGTATGAACGGTTTGTAAACAAAATAAACAGTTTAAGGAAATTAGTAAATTAATTTGGGGAAAAAATAAAATAACCAGTTTGTTATGGCGGCACAAGGTCACTCCTGCAGGCAGGCAGGATGGCACAATCTGTATACATTTAAATTCATTCACTGGGTGACACTGGGTAATGCTGCTTTAAACCAGGGCTATCCAATTACAAATTCAACTGGGCCAAATTTAAAATCAAGAAACGTAGCTGGGCCAGACATGTTCGCCACCTAGTAAGCAGCTGCTTATGTCAAATTTGGAACCAATACGGATCAATTTGATGACAAATATGCACTTTTTATTCATAGTCTCATTTTTAACTTTGGCAACATGACAAAAGCACATCAAAGTGTCCTTAAAAACACAACAACAGAGCTGTTTTTGAACATAACCTGAGGTAGTAGAAATGTTTTTTTTTTTCACTTGAATAAAAATAAAATAAATAGAATGAAAAAATAAATTGAAATTCTGTAAATAATAATGTTGGTCACATCTGACCCAGGTGCATCTAAAAGTGCATAAAAACTGAATTTGCACAGTTGAAAAGTACGTTTTATACTCCGTATCTTGGGGCTACTTCTGTCAGTATCGCTAGCCATGCTTCAAAACAACACAGTGCATTGTGGGTAGACTGTTGCTAGGCTACCCAGAGTGTTGCATTCACAGCCTGAAACGCTGTGGGAATTTATGAAAATTTGCGAAACAGGTTGCCCTCTGCATCTCTGGCATGACCACAGACTGGGCCAGTTGGGGGTTGGTTCTGGGCCGCATGTTGTTTACTTTGCTGTGTCCATTTATGTCCAGTACAGTTCTTCACCCACACAAACACTAGTGTTGCTGCTGTTTAATTATAGTCTGGCTGCTGAGTTTCTACGTGGGAGTTTGTAGACTCCTTAATCATTAATGTCATTTATTTACACTAATAATGTTTATCATAATTATTCATATTCAAACAGCACTCATCTGGACTGATATTTTTTGATATTATAATATTTAGTGATAGTGTCATCATAAAGATTAAAATATAAAAAAGAGTCATGGAATATTTTATTGTGTATGAGATAAATCTAGAATATATGGAAGTTTCAGTTCTGGGATTAACTTAGAAAAAAGGGAACTTCTTCATGATATTCTAATGTTTTTAAAAATGAACCTGTCGTGGAGTTTGATGTGACCTGACTGCATGTGGAACGAGAGGACTTTCTGAACATGAAATGACAAATGCTGCTGCTG